>NC_074700.1:28028308-28058308 GCF_029448725.1 Salvelinus fontinalis | reverse complement strand
ACATATAGTATTATATATTTATACATATCATATTATACTTTTATATTTATACATATAGTATTATATATATATTTATACATATAGTATCATATATATATTTATACATATAGTATTATATATTTATACATATCGTATTATATATTTCTACATATCGTATTATATATTTATATTTATACATATAGTATTATATATATATTTATACATACCGTATTATATATTTATATTTATACATATAGTATTATATATATATTTATACATATAGTATCATATATATATTTATACATATAGTATTATATATTTATACATATCGTATTATATATTTATACATATCATATTATATATTTATATTTATACATATAGTATTATATATATATTTATACATACCGTATTATATAGTTATATTTATACATATAGTATTATATATATATTTATACATATAGTATCATATATATATTTATACATATAGTATAATTTATATATTTATACATATAGTATTATATATTTATACATAGAGTATTATATATTTATACATATCGTATTATACATTTATATTTATACATATAGTATTATATATATATTTATACATATAGTATCATATATATATTTATACATATAGTATTATATATTTATACATATAGTATTATATATATATTTATACATATAGTATAATTTATATATTTATACATATAGTATTATATATTTATACATATAGTATTATATATTTATACATATCATATTATACTTTTATATTTATACATATAGTATTATATATATATTTATACATATAGTATCATATATATATTTATACATATAGTATTATATATTTATACATATCGTATTATATATTTATACATATCGTATTATATATTTATATTTATACATATAGTATTATATATATATTTTTACATACCGTATTATATATTTATATTTATACATATAGTATTATATATATATATATTTATACATATATTATCATATATATATTTATACATATAGTATTATATATTTATACATATAGTATTATATATTTATACATATAGTATTATATATATATATTTATCTACATGGAGTGTTATTGTGGGTCAACTCGAATCACAAACATTCTACTCTGTAGGCTTTGTGTTTTTGCTGTTAAGTTATTGTAGTTTCTCTGGTTCTGTAAGTTATACCAAGGATTGTTATTGCTATTTGATTTTTAATTTTAAGACCCTTTAAAGTTTAAAGATATATTTATATATATGTATAGACATGCTGTATATATTTGATGAAAATGTTTATTTGGCCTTAATGCTATTAGCCCAATCAAACTGAATAACAGATTCACTACATGGAACAACAGATAGTCCCCCCCCCAAAAAAAAATATCAAAGGAAAGTTTGTTCTGAAATGTCTGTCCTATATCTGAGAAATATGTTATTTAACCCCATATTTTTGGGCACTAAAACAGTCTCCATATGTACTTGTATTCTTTTTTTTCAACTGGTACCGTGGGACTTTCAGACGAGTGAGTCGTATTAGCCTCAAACCGTTCGTACGCTACATGCGATTTTGTGAAAAGATCGATTTTCGGAACGTCTCACGGTCTGACAAACACAGCTCTCTATATCTCTGTCACCTTTCATCGCAGATGCGAAAGTGCGAAATCGCATGGATGAAGGGAATTGAGAAGCATCCAATGCCAAAAAATCTCAAATGGGGATTTTTATTTTTATGCATCGTCTATAGGGGGTTAATAATACATTAATTACACTGTGGCATTAAATGGAGCCTGTATGTTTATTCATATAGACTGAATGACTGCAACTGTTAAATCATATCATCCTGATGTAAGTAGACTGTGGCAGACAGCACATTAATATAAAAGGTGATTTAATCAGTAGTTATATAGGATGGTGTGTATAGACAGTAGTTATATAGGATGGTGTGTATAGACAGTAGTTATATAGGATGGTGTGTATAGACAGTAGTTATATAGGATGGTTTGTATAGACAGTAGTTATATAGGATGGTGTGTATAGACAGTATAGACAGTAGTTATATAGGATGGTGTGTATAGACAGTAGTTATATAGGATGGTGTGTATAGACAGTATAGACAGTAGTTTTATAGGATGGTGTGTATAGACAGTATAGACAGTAGTTTTATAGGATGGTGTGTATAGACAGTAGTTATATAGGATGGTGTGTATAGACAGTATAGACAGTAGTTATATAGGATGGTGTGTATAGACAGTAGTTATATAGGATGGTGTGTATAGACAGTATAGACAGTAGTTATATAGGATGGTGTGTATAGACAGTAGTTATATAGGATGGTGTGTATAGACAGTAGTTATGTAGGATGGTGTGTATAGACAGTAGTTATATAGGATGGTGTGTATAGACAGTAGTTATATAGGATGGTGTGTATAGACAGTATAGACAGTAGTTATAGAGGATGGTGTGTATAGACAGTAGTTATATAGGATGGTGTGTATAGACAGTATAGACAGTAGTTTTATAGGATGGTGTGTATAGACAGTAGTTATATAGGATGGTGTGTATAAACAGTAGTTATATAGGATGGTGTGTATAGACAGTAGTTACATAGGATGGTGTGTATAGACAGTATAGACAGTAGTTATATAGGATGGTGTGTATAGACAGTAGTTATATAGGATGGTGTGTATAGACAGTATAGACAGTAGTTATATAGGATGGTGTGTATAGACAGTAGTTATATAGGATGGTGTGTATAGACAGTATAGACAGTAGTTATATAGGATGGTGTGTATAGACAGTAGTTATATAGGATGGTGTGTATAGACAGTATAGACAGTAGTTATATAGGATGGTGTGTATAGACAGTATAGACAGTAGTTATATAGGATGGTGTGTATAGACAGTAGTTATATAGGATGGTGTGTATAGACAGTATAGACAGTAGTTATATAGGATGGTGTGTATAGACAGTAGTTATATAGGATGGTGTGTATAGACAGTAGTTATGTAGGATGGTGTGTATAGACAGTAGTTATATAGGATGGTGTGTATAGACAGTAGTTATATAGGATGGTGTGTATAGACAGTAGTTATATAGGATGGTGTGTATAGACAGTATAGACAGTAGTTATAGAGGATGGTGTGTATAGACAGTAGTTATATAGGATGGTGTGTATAGACAGTATAGACAGTAGTTTTATAGGATGGTGTGTATAGACAGTAGTTATATAGGATGGTGTGTATAAACAGTAGTTATATAGGATGGTGTGTATAGACAGTAGTTACATAGGATGGTGTGTATAGACAGTATAGACAGTAGTTATATAGGATGGTGTGTATAGACAGTAGTTATATAGGATGGTGTGTATAGACAGTAGTTATATAGGATGGTGTGTATAGACAGTATAGACAGTAGTTATATAGGATGGTGTGTATAGACAGTAGTTATATAGGATGGTGTGTATAGACAGTATAGACAGTAGTTATATAGGATGGTGTGTATAGACAGTATAGACAGTAGTTATATAGGATGGTGTGTATAGACAGTAGTTATATAGGATGGTGTGTATAGACAGTATAGACAGTAGTTATATAGGATGGTGTGTATAGACAGTAGTTATATAGGATGGTGTGTATAGACAGTAGTTATATAGGATGGTGTGTATAGACAGTAGTTATATAGGATGGTGTGTATAGACAGTATAGACAGTAGTTATATAGGATGGTGTGTATAGACAGTAGTTATATAGGATGGTGTGTATAGACAGTAGTTATATAGGATGGTGTGTATAGACAGTAGTTATATAGGATGGTGTGTATAGACAGTAGTTATATAGGATGGTGTGTATAGACAGTATGGACAGTAGTTATATAGGATGGTGTGTATAGACAGTATGGACAGTAGTTATATAGGATGGTGTGTATAGACAGTATAGACAGTAGTTATATAGGATGGTGTGTATAGACAGTAGTTTTATAGGATGGTGTGTATAGACAGTATAGACAGTAGTTATATAGGATGGTGTGTATAGACAGTAGTTATATAGGATGGTGTGTATAGACAGTATAGACAGTAGTTATATAGGATGGTGTGTATAGACAGTATAGACAGTAGTTATATAGGATGGTGTGTATAGACAGTAGTTATATAGGATGGTGTGTATAGACAGTATAGACAGTAGTTATATAGGATGGTGTGTATAGACAGTAGTTATATAGGATGGTGTGTATAGACAGTAGTTATATAGGATGGTGTGTATAGACAGTAGTTATATAGGATGGTGTGTATAGACAGTAGTTATATAGGATGGTGTGTATAGACAGTAGTTATATAGGATGGTGTGTATAGACAGTATGGACAGTAGTTATATAGGATGGTGTGTATAGACAGTATAGACAGTAGTTATATAGGATGGTGTGTATAGACAGTAGTTATATAGGATGGTGTGTATAAACAGTAGTTATATAGGATGGTGTGTATAGACAGTAGTTATATAGGATGGTGTGTATAGACAGTAGTTATATAGGATGGTGTGTATAGACAGTAGTTATATAGGATGGTGTGTATAGACAGTATAGACAGTAGTTATATAGGATGGTGTGTATAGACAGTAGTTATATAGGATGGTGTGTATAGACAGTATAGACAGTAGTTATATAGGATGGTGTGTATAGACAGTAGTTATATAGGATGGTGTGTATAGACAGTATAGACAGTAGTTATATAGGATGGTGTGTATAGACAGTATAGACAGTAGTTATATAGGATGGTGTGTATAGACAGTATAGACAGTAGTTATATAGGATGGTGTGTATAGACAGTATAGACAGTAGTTATATAGGATGGTGTGTATAGACAGTATGGACAGTAGTTATATAGGATGGTGTGTATAGACAGTATAGACAGTAGTTATATAGGATGGTGTGTATAGACAGTAGTTATATAGGATGGTGTGTATAGACAGTATAGACAGTAGTTATATAGGATGGTGTGTATAGACAGTAGTTATATAGGATGGTGTGTATAGACAGTATAGACAGTAGTTATATAGGATGGTGTGTATAGACAGTAGTTATATAGGATGGTGTTTATAGACAGTAGTTATATAGGATGGTGTGTATAGACAGTAGTTATATAGGATGGTGTGTATAGACAGTAGTTATATAGGATGGTGTGTATAGACAGTATAGACAGTAGTTATATAGGATGGTGTGTATAGACAGTAGTTATACAGGATGGTGTGTATAGACAGTATAGACAGTAGTTATATAGGATGGTGTGTATAGACAGTAGTTATATAGGATGGTGTGTATAGACAGTAGTTATATAGGATGGTATGTATAGACAGTAGTTATATAGGATGGGGTGTATAGACAGTATAGACAGTAGTTATATAGGATGGTGTGTATAGACAGTAGTTATATAGGATGGTGTGTATAGACAGTAGTTATATAGGATGGTGTGTATAGACAGTATAGACAGTAGTTATATAGGATGGTGTGTATAGACAGTAGTTATATAGGATGGTGTGTATAGACAGTATAGACAGTAGTTATATAGGATGGTGTGTATAGACAGTAGTTATATAGGATGGTGTGTATAGACAGTATAGACAGTAGTTATATAGGATGGTGTGTATAGACAGTATAGACTGTAGTTATATAGGATGGTGTGTATAGACAGTAGTTATATAGGATGGTGTGTATAGACAGTAGTTGTATAGGATGGTGTGTATAGACAGTAGTTATATAGGATGGTGTGTATAGACAGTAGTTATATAGGATGGTGTGTATAGTCAGTAGTTATATAGGATGGTGTGTATAGACAGTAGTTATATAGGATGGTGTGTATAGACAGTAGTTATATAGGATGGTTTGTATAGACAGTAGTTATATAGGATGGTGTGTATAGACAGTATAGACAGTAGTTATATAGGATGGTGTGTATAGACAGTAGTTATATAGGGTGGTGTGTATAGACAGTAGTTATATAGGGTGGTGTGTATAGTCAGTATTTATATAGGATGGTGTGTATAGACAGTAGTTATATAGGATGGTATGTATAGACAGTAGTTATATAGGATGGTGTGTATAGACAGTAGTTATATAGGATGGTGTGTATAGACAGTAGTTATATAGGATGGTTTGTATAGACAGTAGTTATATAGGATGGTGTGTATAGACAGTATAGACAGTAGTTATATAGGATGGTGTGTATAGACAGTAGTTATATAGGGTGGTGTGTATAGACAGTAGTTATATAGGATGGTGTGTATAGACAGTAGTTATATAGGATGGTGTGTATAGACAGTAGTTATATAGGGTGGTGTGTATAGACAGTAGTTATATAGGGTGGTGTGTATAGTCAGTATTTATATAGGATGGTGTGTATAGACAGTAGTTATATAGGATGGTATGTATAGACAGTAGTTATATAGGGTGGTGTGTATAGACAGTAGTTATATAGGGTGGTGTGTATAGACAGTAGTTATATAGGATGGTGTGTATAGACAGTATAGACAGTAGTTATATAGGATGGTATGTATAGACAGTAGTTATATAGGGTGGTGTGTATAGACAGTATAGACAGTAGTTATATAGGATGGTGTGTATAGACAGTAGTTATATAGGATGGTGTGTATAGACAGTATAGACAGTAGTTATATAGGATGGTGTGTATAGACAGTATAGACAGTAGTTATATAGGGTGGTGTGTATAGACAGTAGTTATATAGGATGGTGTGTATAGACAGTATAGACAGTAGTTATATAGGATGGTATGTATAGACAGTAGTTATATAGGGTGGTGTGTATAGACAGTAGTTATATAGGATGGTGTGTATAGACAGTAGTTATATAGGATGGTGTGTATAGACAGTATAGACAGTAGTTATATAGGATGGTGTGTATAGACAGTATAGACAGTAGTTATATAGGATGGTGTGTATAGACAGTAGTTATATAGGATGGTGTGTATAGACAGTATAGACAGTAGTTATATAGGATGGTGTGTATAGACAGTAGTTATATAGGATGGTGTGTATAGACAGTAGTTATATAGGATGGTGTGTATAGACAGTAGTTATATAGGATGGTGTGTATAGACAGTATAGACAGTAGTTATATAGGATGGTGTGTATAGACAGTAGTTATATAGGATGGTGTGTATAGACAGTATAGACAGTAGTTATATAGGATGGTGTGTATAGACAGTATAGACAGTAGTTATATAGGATGGTGTGTATAGACAGTAGTTATATAGGATGGTGTGTATAGACAGTATAGACAGTAGTTATATAGGATGGTGTGTATAGACAGTAGTTATATAGGATGGTGTGTATAGACAGTAGTTATATAGGATGGTGTGTATAGACAGTAGTTATATAGGATGGTGTGTATAGACAGTAGTTATATAGGATGGTGTGTATAGACAGTAGTTATATAGGATGGTGTGTATAGACAGTATGGACAGTAGTTATATAGGATGGTGTGTATAGACAGTATAGACAGTAGTTATATAGGATGGTGTGTATAGACAGTAGTTATATAGGATGGTGTGTATAAACAGTAGTTATATAGGATGGTGTGTATAGACAGTAGTTATATAGGATGGTGTGTATAGACAGTAGTTATATAGGATGGTGTGTATAGACAGTAGTTATATAGGATGGTGTGTATAGACAGTATAGACAGTAGTTATATAGGATGGTGTGTATAGACAGTAGTTATATAGGATGGTGTGTATAGACAGTATAGACAGTAGTTATATAGGATGGTGTGTATAGACAGTAGTTATATAGGATGGTGTGTATAGACAGTATAGACAGTAGTTATATAGGATGGTGTGTATAGACAGTATAGACAGTAGTTATATAGGATGGTGTGTATAGACAGTATAGACAGTAGTTATATAGGATGGTGTGTATAGACAGTATAGACAGTAGTTATATAGGATGGTGTGTATAGACAGTATGGACAGTAGTTATATAGGATGGTGTGTATAGACAGTATAGACAGTAGTTATATAGGATGGTGTGTATAGACAGTAGTTATATAGGATGGTGTGTATAGACAGTATAGACAGTAGTTATATAGGATGGTGTGTATAGACAGTAGTTATATAGGATGGTGTGTATAGACAGTATAGACAGTAGTTATATAGGATGGTGTGTATAGACAGTAGTTATATAGGATGGTGTTTATAGACAGTAGTTATATAGGATGGTGTGTATAGACAGTAGTTATATAGGATGGTGTGTATAGACAGTAGTTATATAGGATGGTGTGTATAGACAGTATAGACAGTAGTTATATAGGATGGTGTGTATAGACAGTAGTTATACAGGATGGTGTGTATAGACAGTATAGACAGTAGTTATATAGGATGGTGTGTATAGACAGTAGTTATATAGGATGGTGTGTATAGACAGTAGTTATATAGGATGGTATGTATAGACAGTAGTTATATAGGATGGGGTGTATAGACAGTATAGACAGTAGTTATATAGGATGGTGTGTATAGACAGTAGTTATATAGGATGGTGTGTATAGACAGTAGTTATATAGGATGGTGTGTATAGACAGTATAGACAGTAGTTATATAGGATGGTGTGTATAGACAGTAGTTATATAGGATGGTGTGTATAGACAGTATAGACAGTAGTTATATAGGATGGTGTGTATAGACAGTAGTTATATAGGATGGTGTGTATAGACAGTATAGACAGTAGTTATATAGGATGGTGTGTATAGACAGTATAGACTGTAGTTATATAGGATGGTGTGTATAGACAGTAGTTATATAGGATGGTGTGTATAGACAGTAGTTGTATAGGATGGTGTGTATAGACAGTAGTTATATAGGATGGTGTGTATAGACAGTAGTTATATAGGATGGTGTGTATAGTCAGTAGTTATATAGGATGGTGTGTATAGACAGTAGTTATATAGGATGGTGTGTATAGACAGTAGTTATATAGGATGGTTTGTATAGACAGTAGTTATATAGGATGGTGTGTATAGACAGTATAGACAGTAGTTATATAGGATGGTGTGTATAGACAGTAGTTATATAGGGTGGTGTGTATAGACAGTAGTTATATAGGGTGGTGTGTATAGTCAGTATTTATATAGGATGGTGTGTATAGACAGTAGTTATATAGGATGGTATGTATAGACAGTAGTTATATAGGATGGTGTGTATAGACAGTAGTTATATAGGATGGTGTGTATAGACAGTAGTTATATAGGATGGTTTGTATAGACAGTAGTTATATAGGATGGTGTGTATAGACAGTATAGACAGTAGTTATATAGGATGGTGTGTATAGACAGTAGTTATATAGGGTGGTGTGTATAGACAGTAGTTATATAGGATGGTGTGTATAGACAGTAGTTATATAGGATGGTGTGTATAGACAGTAGTTATATAGGGTGGTGTGTATAGACAGTAGTTATATAGGGTGGTGTGTATAGTCAGTATTTATATAGGATGGTGTGTATAGACAGTAGTTATATAGGATGGTATGTATAGACAGTAGTTATATAGGGTGGTGTGTATAGACAGTAGTTATATAGGGTGGTGTGTATAGACAGTAGTTATATAGGATGGTGTGTATAGACAGTATAGACAGTAGTTATATAGGATGGTATGTATAGACAGTAGTTATATAGGGTGGTGTGTATAGACAGTATAGACAGTAGTTATATAGGATGGTGTGTATAGACAGTAGTTATATAGGATGGTGTGTATAGACAGTATAGACAGTAGTTATATAGGATGGTGTGTATAGACAGTATAGACAGTAGTTATATAGGGTGGTGTGTATAGACAGTAGTTATATAGGATGGTGTGTATAGACAGTATAGACAGTAGTTATATAGGATGGTATGTATAGACAGTAGTTATATAGGGTGGTGTGTATAGACAGTAGTTATATAGGATGGTGTGTATAGACAGTAGTTATATAGGATGGTGTGTATAGACAGTAGTTATATAGGATGGTGTTTATAGACAGTAGTTATGTAGGATGGTGTGTATAGACAGTATTTATATAGGATGGTGTGTATAGACAGTAGTTATATAGGATGGTGTGTATAGACAGTAGTTATATAGGATGGTGTGTATAGACAGTAGTTATATAGGATGGTGTGTATAGACAGTAGTTATACAGGATGGTGTGTATAGTCAGTAGTTATATAGGATGGTGTGTATAGACAGTAGTTATATAGGATGGTGTGTATAGACAGTATAGACAGTAGTTATATAGGATGGTGTGTATAGACAGTAGTTATATAGGATGGTGTGTATAGAGAGTATTGACAGTAGTTATATAGGATATTGTTTATAGACAGTAGTTATATAGGATGGTGTGTATAGACAGTAGTTATATAGGATGGTGTGTATAGACAGTATAGACAGTAGTTATATAGGATGGTGTGTATAGACAGTAGTTATATAGGATGGTGTGTATAGAGAGTATTGACAGTAGTTATATAGGATGGTGTGTATAGACAGTAGTTATATAGGATGGTTTGTGTAGACAGTATAGACAGTAGTTATATAGGATGGTGTGTATAGACAGTAGTTATACAGGATGGTGTGTATAGACAGTATAGACAGTAGTTATATAGGATGGTGTGTATAGACAGTAGTTATACAGGATGGTGTGTATAGACAGTAGTTATATAGGATGGTGTGTATAGACAGTATAGACAGTAGTTATATAGGATGGTGTGTATAGACAGTAGTTATATAGGATGGTGTGTAAAGACAGTAGTTATACAGGATGGTGTGTATAGACAGTAGTTATACAGGATGGTGTGTATAGACAGTAGTTATATAGGATGGTGTGTAAAGACAGTAGTTATACAGGATGGTGTGTATAGACAGTAGTTATATAGGATGGTGTGTATAGACAGTAGTTATATAGGATGGTGTGTAAAGACAGTAGTTATACAGGATGGTGTGTATAGACAGTAGTTATACAGGATGGTGTGTATAGACAGTATAGACAGTAGTTATATAGGATGGTGTGTATAGACAGTAGTTATATAGGATGGTGTGTATAGACAGTAGTTATATAGGATGGTGTGTATAGACAGTAGTTATATAGGATGGTGTTTATAGACAGTAGTTATATAGGATGGTGTGTATAGACAGTATAGTCAGTAGTTATATAGGATGGTGTGTATAGACAGTAGTTATATAGGATGGTGTGTATAGACAGTATAGACAGTAGTTATATAGGATGGTGTGTATAGACAGTATAGACAATAGTTATATAGGATGGTGTGTATAGACAGTATAGACAGTAGTTATATAGGATGGTGTGTATAGACAGTAGTTATATAGGATGGTGTGTATAGACAGTATAGACAATAGTTATATAGGATGGTGTGTATAGACAGTATAGACAGTAGTTATACAGGATGGTGTGTATAGACAGTAGTTATATAAGATGGTGTGTATAGACAGTAGTTATATAAGATGGTGTGTATAGACAGTAGTTATATAGGATGGTGTGTATAGACAGTAGTTATATAGGATGGTGTGTATAGACAGTAGTTATATAGGATGGTGTGTATAGACAGTAGTTATATAGGATGGTGTGTATAGACAGTAGTTATATAGGATGGTGTGTATAGACAGTAGTTATATAGGATGGTGTGTATAGACAGTAGTTATATAGGATGGTGTGTATAGACTGTAGTTATATAGGATGGTGTGTATAGACAGTATAGACAGTAGTTATATAGGATGGTGTGTATATACAGTAGTTATATAGGATGGTGTGTATAGACAGTAGTTATATAGGATGGTGTGTATAGACAGTAGTTATATAGGATGGTGTGTATAGACAGTAGTTATATAGGATGGTGTGTATAGACAGTATAGTCAGTAGTTATATAGGATGGTGTGTATAGACAGTAGTTATATAGGATGGTGTGTATAGACAGTATAGACAGTAGTTATATAGGATGGTGTGTATAGACAGTATAGACAATAGTTATATAGGATGGTGTGTATAGACAGTATAGACAGTAGTTATATAGGATGGTGTGTATAGACAGTAGTTATATAGGATGGTGTGTATAGACAGTATAGACAATAGTTATATAGGATGGTGTGTATAGACAGTATAGACAGTAGTTATACAGGATGGTGTGTATAGACAGTAGTTATATAAGATGGTGTGTATAGACAGTAGTTATATAAGATGGTGTGTATAGACAGTAGTTATATAGGATGGTGTGTATAGACAGTAGTTATATAGGATGGTGTGTATAGACAGTAGTTATATAGGATGGTGTGTATAGACAGTAGTTATATAGGATGGTGTGTATAGACAGTAGTTATATAGGATGGTGTGTATAGACAGTAGTTATATAGGATGGTGTGTATAGACAGTAGTTATATAGGATGGTGTGTATAGACTGTAGTTATATAGGATGGTGTGTATAGACAGTATAGACAGTAGTTATATAGGATGGTGTGTATATACAGTAGTTATATAGGATGGTGTGTATAGACAGTAGTTATATAGGATGGTGTGTATAGACAGTAGTTATATAGGATGGTGTGTATAGACAGTAGTTATATAGGATGGTGTGTATAGACAGTAGTTATATAGGATGGTGTGTATAGACAGTAGTTATATAGGGTGGTGTGTATAGACAGTAGTTATATAGGATGGTGTGTATAGACAGTATAGACAGTAGTTATATAGGGTGGTGTGTATAGACAGTATAGACAGTAGTTATATAGGGTGGTTTGTATAGACAGTATAGACAGTAGTTATGGTGGTTTGTATAGACAGTATGCTAATTTAAAAGTCTACCCTACAGTTGAAGTCGGAAGTTTACATACACTTAGGTTGAAGTCATTAAAACTTGTTTTTCAAACCACTCCACAAATTTCTTGTTAACAAACTATAGTTTTGGCAAGTCGGTTAGGACATCTACTTTGTGCATGACGCAAGTCATTTTTCCAACAATTGTTTACAGACAGATTATTTCACTTATAATTCACTGTATCACAATTCCAGTGGGTCAGAAGTTTCCATACACTAAGTCGACTGTGCCTTTAAACAACTTGGAAAATTCCAGAAAATTATGTCATAGCTTTAGAAGCTTCCGAAAGGCTAATTGACATCATTTGAGTCAATTGGAGGTGTACCTGTGGATGTATTTCAAGGCCTACCTTCAAACTCAGTGCCTCTTGCTTGACATAATGGGAAAATCAAAAGAAATCAGCCAAGACTTCAGAAAAAACATTGTAGACCTCCACAAGTCTGGTTCATCCTTGGGAGCAATTTTCAAACGCCTGCAGGTACCACGTTCATCTGTACAAACAATAGTATGCAAGTATAAACACCATGGGACCACGCAGCCGTCATACCGCTCAGGAAGGAAACGCGTTCTGTCTCCTAGAGATGAACGTACTTTGGTGCGAAAAGTTCAAATCAATCCCAGAACAACAGCAAAGGACCTTGTGAAGATGCTGGAGGAAACAGGTACAAAAGTATCTATATCCACAGTAAAACGAGTCCTATATCGACATAACCTGAAAGACCGCTCAGCAAGGAAGAAGCCACTGCTCCAAAACCGCCATAAAACAGCCAGACTAGGGTTTGCAACTGCACATGGGGACAAAGATCGTACTTTTTGGAGAAATGTCCTCTGGTCTGATGAAACAAAAATAGAACTGTTTGCCCATAATGACCATCGTTATGTTTGGAGGAAAAAGGGGGAAGCTTGCAGGCCGAAGAACACCATCCCAACCGTGAAGCACGGGGGTGGCAGCATCATGTTGTGGGGGTGCTTTGCTGCAGGAGGGACTGGTGCCCTTCACAAAATAGACGGCATCATGAGGCAGGAATATTACGTGGATATATTGAAGCAACATCTCTAGACATCAGTCAGGAAGTTAAAGCTTGGTCGCAAATGGGTCTTCCAAATGGACAATGACCCCAAGCATACTTCCAAAGTTGTGGCAAAATGTCTTAAGGGCAACAAAGTCAAGGCATTGGAGTGGCCATCACAAACCCCTGACCTCAATCCCATAGAAAATTTGTGGGCAGAACTGAAAAAGCGTGTGCAAGCAAGGAGGCCTACAAACCTGACTCAGTTACACCAGCTCTGTCAGGAGGAATGGGCCAAAATTCACCCAACTTATTGTGGGAAGCTTGTGGAAGGCTACCCAAAACGTTTGACCCAAGTTAAACAATTTAAAGGCAATGCTACCAAATACTAATTGAGTGAATGTAAACTTCTGACCCACTGGGATTGTGATGAAAGAAATAAAAGCTGAAATAAATCATTCTCTCTACTATTATTCTGACTTTTTACAGTCTTAAAATAAAGTGGTGATCCAAACTGGCCTAAGACAGGGAATTTTTACTCTGAATAAATGTCAGGAATTGTGAAAAACTGAGTTTAAATGTATTTGGCTTAGGTGTATGTAAACTTCCGACTTCAACTGTATATATGACTAGAATCCAGTAGATACATACAGGCCTTGGCAGGGTTACTGATCACACAAACCTACATCACTACCGTCACAACTATATCATGGGTCCAAGACCCTCCATTACGCAGGAGACCCTGTGACACACAGAGATGTGAACCCTAAATAATCCTAACAGGTCAGAGTGTAGGTTACACCGCTCTGGAAGGGTGCGTGTGTGTGTGTGTGTGCGTGTGTGTGTGTGTGTGTGCGTGTGCAGGGTAGATTTCTCATGTACTAAAATTAGAATCTCCACATATTTAGAGGAAGCCTGACAGTACTAGAGGTATCTTCTTTACATGGTGTGTGTGGTGTGTGTGTGTGTGTGTGTGTGTGTGTGTGTGTGTGTGTGTGTGTGTGTGTGTGTGTGTGTGTGTGTGTGTGTGTGTGTGTGTGTGTGTGTGTGTGTGTGTGTCTGTGTCTGTGTCTGTGTGAAAGAGACTGAGTGTACTGTTTGTAATTAAGGACTGTGTGTGTACGTGTCTGGGTGAATGTGGGTGTATTTGTGTGTGTGTGTGTGTGTGTGTTGAAGAGACTGAGTGTACTGTTTGTAATTAAGGACTGTGTGTGTACGTGTCTGGGTGAATGTGGGTGTATTTGTGTGTTTGCTTCACAATATGAACTCTGTGACATTTCTTCTTTCTCACAGGAAGACTGTTAACTGTTAGACTGTCAGACATTAACCTTCTGAGAGAAAGACCGTTACTATGACTACAGACTCAAGACTAAGACCGTTACTATGACTACTGACTCAAGACTGCATTAACCTTCTGAGAGAAAGACCGTTACTATGACTACTGACTCAAGACTACATTAACCTTCTGAGAGAAAGACTGTTACTATGACTACTGACTCAAGACTAGTTAACCTTCTGAGAGAAAGACTGTTACTATGACTACTGACTCAAGACTGCACTTAACCTTCTGAGAGAAAGACCGTTACTATGACTACTGACTCAAGACTGCATTAACCTTCTGAGAGAAAGACTGTTACTATGACTACAGACTCAAGACTAAGACCGTTACTATGACTACAGACTCAAGACTGCATTAACCTTCTGAGAGAAAGACCGTTACTATGACTACTGACTCAAGACTAAGACAGTTACTATGACTACTGACTCAAGACTGCATTAACCTTCTGAGAGAAAGATCGTTACTATGACTACTGACTCAAGACTAAGACCGTTACTATGACTACTGACTCAAGACTGCATTAACCTTCTGAGAGAAAGACCGTTACTATGACTACAGACTCAAGACTAAGACCGTTACTATGACTACTGACTCAAGACTACATTAACCTTCTGAGAAAGACCGTTACTATGACTACTGACTCAAGACTGCATTAACCTTCTGAGAGAAAGACTGTTACTATGACTACAGACTCAAGACTAAGACCGTTACTATGACTACTGACTCAAGACTGCATTAAATCATCACTCCTACTCTGAGACACTTTGAAAAATCAAATCAAAGTTTATTGGTCTCGTACACAGTTTTACTTAAGTTTCTAGCTCCAACAATGCAGCAATATCTAGCAATACAATAGTCATACACAGTGTATGAAAAGCTGTGTACAGCATTAGCTATACTGTCACCACTATATCATGGGTCCAATCCCCCTCCATTACGCAGGAGACCCTGTGACACACAGAGATGTGACCCCTAAACAATCCTAACAGGTCAGAGTGTAGGTTACACCGCTCTGGAAGGGTGTGTGTGTGTGCGTGTGTGTGTACGTGTGCAGGGTAGATTTCTCATGAACTAAAATTAGAATCCCCACATATGGAGAGGAGGCCTGACAGTACTAGAGGAATCTTCTTTACATGGCACGTGTGTGTGTGTGAGAGAGAGAGAGAGAGAGATGCCTTAGAAACATTGCAGTTGATCTGTGCAATGCAAGTAGACTGTGATCAATAACCTAGTTAGTCTACAGACTGTGATCAACAACCTAGTTAGTCTATAGACTGATCAATAACCTAGTTAGTCTATAGACTTTGATCAATAACCTAGTTAGTCTACAGACTGTGATCAATAACCTAGTTAGTCTATAGACTGATCAATAACCTAGTTAGTCTACAGACTGTGATCAATAACCTAGTTAGTCTATAGACTGTGATCAATAACCTAGTTAGTATATAGACTGATCAATATCCTAGTTAGTCTATAGACTGATCAATACCTAGTTAGTCTACATACTGATCAATAACCTAGTTAGTCTATAGACTGTGATCAATAACCTAGTTAGTCTACAGACTGATCAATAACCTAGTTAGTCTATAGACTGATCAATAACCTAGTTAGTCTATAGACTGATCAATAACCTAGTTAGTCTATAGACTGTGATCAATACCTAGTTAGTCTATAGACTGATCAATAACCTAGTTAGTCTATAGACTGATCAATAACCTAGTTAAGTCTATAGACTGTGATCAATACCTAGTTAGTCTATAGACTGATCAATAACCTAGTTAGTCTATAGACTGATCAATAACCTAGTTAGTCTATAGACAGTGATCAATCCCTAGTTAGTCTATAGACTGATCAATAACCTAGTTAAGTCTATAGACTGTGATCAATCCCTAGTTAGTCTATAGACTGTGATCAATAACCTAGTTAGTCTATAGACTGATCAATAACCTAGTTAGTCTATAGACTGATTAATAACCTAGTTAGTCTATAGACTTTGATCAATAACCTAGTTAGTCTATAGACAGTGATCAATCCCTAGTTAGTCTATAGACTGATCAATAACCTAGTTAAGTCTATAGACTGTGATCAATCCCTAGTTAGTCTATAGACTGTGATCAATAACCTAGTTAGTCTATAGACTGATCAATAACCTAGTTAGTCTATAGACTGATTAATAACCTAGTTAGTCTATAGACTGTGATCAATAACCTAGTTAGTCTATAGACTGATCAATAACCTAGTTAGTCTATAGACTGTGATCAATACCTAGTTAGTCTATAGACTGATCAATAACCTGGTTAGTCTATAGACTGATCAATAACCTAGTTAAGTCTATAGACTGTGATCAATACCTAGTTAGTCTATAGACTGATCAATAACTTAGTTAGTCTATAGACTGATCAATAACCTAGTTAGTCTATAGACTGTGATCAATAACCTAGTTAGTCTATAGACTGTGATCAATACCTAGTTAGTCTATAGACTGATTAATAACCTAGTTAGTCTATAGACTGTGATCAATACCTAGTTAGTCTATAGACTGTGATCAATAACCTAGTTAGTCTATAGACTGATCAATAACTTAGTTAGTCTATAGACTGATCAATAACCTAGTTAGTCTATAGACTGTGATCAATACCTAGTTAGTCTATAGACTGTGATCAATAACCTAGTTAGTCTATAGACTGATCAATAACCTAGTTAGTCTATAGACTGATTAATAACCGAGTTAGTCTATAGACTGTGATCAATAACCTAGTTAGTCTATAGACTGATCAATAACCTAGTTTGTCTATAGACTGATCAATAACCTAGTTAGTCTATAGACTGATTAATAACCTAGTTAGTCTATAGACTGTGATCAATAACCTAGTTAGTCTATAGACTGATCAATAACCTAGTTAGTCTATAGACTGATCAATAACCTAGTTAGTCTACAGACTGTGATCAATCCCTAGTTAGTCTATAGACTGATCAATAACCTAGTTAGTCTATAGACTGATCAATCCCTAGTTAGTCTATAGACTGTGATTAATCCCTAGTTAGTCTATAGACTGATCAATAACCTAGTTAGTCTATAGACTGTGATCAGTCCCTAGTTAGTCTATAGACTGATCAATAACATAGTTAGTCTATAGACTGTGATCAATCCCTAGTTAGTCAATAGACTGATCAATAACCTAGTTAGTCTACAGACTGTGATCAATCCCTAGTTAGTCTATAGACTGATCAATAACCTAGTTAGTCTATAGACTGATCAATAACCTAGTTAGTCTATAGACTGATCAATAACCTAGTTAGTCTATAGACTGATCAATAACCTAGTTAGTCTATAGACTGATTAAAAACCTAGTTAGTCTATAGACTGATCAATAACCTAGTTAGTCTATAGACTGATCAATACCTAGTTAGTCTACAGACTTGATTGTCTCCAGCTTTGTACCTTACATCATAATTTGGAGTTCAGTTTTTTGAAGATGCGTTACAAAGGTTTTTTGTATAATTTGTATAACGATTGTGAACAACTTCCTCCATTTTGTATGACATGTTACGTCCTGTAAAAACATACATAATCAGAGTACTATTTCCTGCTATTCCCTACAAAATGTTATGAATTAAATGATTAAACTCACTTTGAATCTCTTTAAGAATTGTCTGCTTTTACTATGGAACTGATCCACCGTTCAGTAGAACAGAGAGGAACATTCTAGAGCTTGAGCCAGTTCAGATGGATGCAGGTTGAGGCCTCGCGTTTCCTGATGGAAAACACTTGGCCTTCAAATCATTTTAATGTACAGTATGTGTGAGTAATTAAGCAGGTTACGCATGTATTTCTCTCTCTCTCTCTCTTCTATTCAATTAAAGGGGTTTATTGGCATGGGAAACATGTGTTAAGCAAGTGAGGTAATAATAATATACAAAAAGTGAAATAAACAATAAAAATTAACAGTAAACATTACACATACAGACGTTTCAAAACAATAAAGACATTACAAATGTCATATTATATATATACAGTGTTGTAACAATGTACAAATGGTTAAAGTACACAAGGGAATATAAATAAGCATAAATATGGGTTGTATTTACAATGGTGTTTGTTCTTCACTGGTTGCCCTTTTCTTGTGACAACAGGTCACAAATCTTGCTGCTGTGATGGAACACTGTGGTATTTCACCCAGTAGATATGGGAGTTTATCAAAAGCAGTCTCTCTCTCTCTCTCTCTCTCTCTCTCTCTCTCTCTCTCTCTCTCTCTCTCTCTCTCTCTCTCTCTCTCTCTCTCCTCTCTCTCTCTCTCTCTCTCTCTCTCTCTCTCTCTCTCTCTCTCTCTCTCTCTCTCTCTCTCTCTCTCTCTCTCTCTCTCTCTCTCTCTCTCTCTCTCTCTCTCTCTCTCTCTCTCTCTCTCTCTCTCTCTCTCTCTCTCTCTCTCTCTCTCTCTCTCTCTCTCTCTCTCTCTCAGATACTGTAGATAGCACCATCTAGTGGCTGAATGGGAAAACGAGGTATTGTGTAACTGTACTTTATGGTGTTGGGCCTTTCCTTCCCATGGCCATGGAAAACACCTATGGCCCCAAAAGTAGTGTACTATGTAGGAAATATAATGCCAATGGGCCCTGGTCAGAAGTAGTGCACTATGTAGGGAATATAATGCCAATGGGCCCTGGTAAAAGTAGTGCACTATATAGGGAATATATTTAAATGTTTAATTCTTTATTTATGCAGGTTAAAACCCCATTGAGACCAGAGTCTCTTTCTGAAAGGTGCCCTGATCACAACAATACAACACAAATTACAATGTAAGATAAAACATGAATCAATACAAAACACAACAGAAAAACTGTTACATTCCTCAGTTACTAGGTCCTTAATCAACACCCTAAGCTGGCTGAGCAGCACCAGAACATCCAGTCGTAATGAGTTCTGCAAAGTTTTTCCAGCAGTGAGGCGCATTAAAACCAAAAGCGGATTTACCTAATTTGGCGCAGACCCAAGGAACCTCGAGATTTAACCAAACCCTGTGAATGTGGTTGGTAACTCATGTTTTTATACTTCAACAACGTAGTTAGGTAAGTTGTAAACTTGTGTAGTAGAGCTTTGTAAATGATTAAACAAATAGTGAAGTAATCTAAGAGACTTTAATGAGGACCAGCCAACCTTTAGATACAGGATGTAGTGATGAATATTAAAACTGAGGACCAGCCAACCTTTAGATGCAGGATGTAGTGATGAGTATTAAAACTGAGGACCAACCTTTAGATACAGGATGTAGTGATGAGTATTAAAACTGAGGACCAGCCTTTAGATACAGGAAGTAGTGATGAATATTAAAACTGAGGACCAGCCAGCCTTTAGATACAGGATGTAGTGATGAATATTAAAACTGAGGACCAGCCTTTAGATACAGGAAGTAGTGATGAATATTAAAACTGAGGACCAGCCTTTAGATACAGGAAGTAGTGATGAATATTAAAACTGAGGACCAGCCTTTAGATACAGGAAGTAGTGATGAATATTAAAACTGAGGACCAGCCTTTAGATACAGGATGTAGTGATGAATATTAAAACTGAGGACCAGCCAACCTTTAGATACAGGATGTAGTGATGAGTATTAAAACTGAGGACCAGCCTTTAGATACAGGATGTAGTGATGAGTATTAAAACTGAGAACCAGCCAACCTTTAGATACAGGAAGTAGTGATGAATATTAAAACTGAGGACCAGCCAACCTTTAGATACAGGATGTAGTGATGAGTATTAAAACTGAGAACCAGCCAACCTTTAGATACAGGATGTAGTGATGAATATTAAAACTGAGGACCAACCTTTACATACAGGATGTAGTGATGAGTATTAAAACTGAGAACCAGCCAACCTTTAGATACAGGAAGTAGTGATGAATATTAAAACTGAGGACCAGCCAACCTTTAGATACAGGATGTAGTGATGAATATTAAAACTGAGGACCAACCTTTAGATACAGGATGTAGTGATGAATATTAAAACTGAGGACCAGCCTTTAGATACAGGATGTAGTGATGAATATTAAAACTGAGGACCAGCCTTTAGATACAGGATGTAGTGATGAATATTAAAACTGAGGACCAGCCAACCTTTAGATACAGGAAGTAGTGATGAGTATTAAAACTGAGGACCAGCCAACCTTTAGATACAGGATGTAGTGATGAGTATTAAAACTGAGGACCAGCCAACCTTTAGATACAGGATGTAGTGATGAGTATTAAAACTGAGGACCAACCTTTAGATACAGGATGTAGTGATGAATATTAAAACTGAGGACCAGCCAACCTTTAGATACAGGATGTAGTGATGAGTATTAAAACTGAGGACCAGCCTTTACATACAGGATGTAGTGATGAATATTAAAACTGAGGACCAGCCTTTAGATACAGGATGTAGTGATGAATATTAAAACTGAGGACCAGCCAACCTTTAGATACAGGATGTAGTGATGAGTATTAAAACTGAGGACCAGCCTTTAGATACAGGATGTAGTGATGAATATTAAAACTATAAAGTGAAGGGTGCTTTTGTAACGGATGTGAAATGGCTAGCTAGTTAGCTGGTGCGCGCTAGTAGCATTTCAATCAGTTACGTCACTTGCTCTGAGACATTAAGTAGGGTTGCCCCTTGCTCTACAAGGGCCGCGGCCTTTGTGGAGCGATGGGTAACGCTGCTTCGTGGGTGACCGTTGTTGATGTGTGCAGAGGGTCCCTGGTTCGCGCCCGTGTCGGGGCGAGGGGACGACGTAAAGTTATACTGTTACACTATGGTAGACAGCATCCAATGGTTTAAGAGTAGTGGCAGCTGAATTCTGGTATACGGTGTGACCAGTCAGGAACTGTCAGGAAAGTTGACTGTACAATCTGCTTCCTGCTGTTTAGGGAGAAGCAAGATCTATTTAGAATAAAAAAGAAGGCCACTTTAAATATGATCTTTTTAACTAGCTCATCAGTACGTTATTTAATCATTAAATCCTTGACAATCCAAATGGACAGATATTTATAGGCAGGAACCCCAATGATGGGAGAACCATGAAATTAACTACTATGTAAACTATCAGAAACAATCGATGGATAGTTAACACTCAGATAGTTAACACTCAGTTAGATAGTTAACACTCAGATAGATCGATAACACTCAGATAGATAGTTAACACTCAGATAGATAGTTAACACTCAGATGGATAGTTAACACTCAGATGGATAGTTAACACTCAGATAGATCGTTAACACTCAGATAGATAGTTAACACTCAGATAGTTAACACTCAGATAGATAGTTAACACTCAGATAGTTAACACTCAGATAGTTAACACTCAGATGGATAGTTAACACTCAGATGGATAGTTAACACTCAGATAGTTAACACTCAGATAGTTAACACTCAGATAGATAGTTAACACTCAGATAGTTAACACTCAGATAGTTAACACTCAGATAGTTAACACTCAGATAGTTAACACTCAGTTAGATAGTTAACACTCAGATTAATAGTTAACACTCAGATAGATCGTTAACACTCAGATAGATAGTTAACACTCAGATAGATAGTTAACACTCAGATAGATAGTTAACACTCAGATAGATAGTTAACACTCAGATAGATAGTTAACACTCAGATGGATAGTTAACACTCAGATGGATAGTTAACACTCAGATAGATCGTTAACACTCAGATAGATAGTTAACACTCAGATAGTTAACACTCAGATAGTTAACACTCAGATAGTTAACACTCAGATGGATAGTTAACACTCAGATAGTTAACACTCAGATAGTTAACACTCAGATGGATAGTTAACACTCAGATGGATAGTTAACACTCAGATAGATAGTTAACACTCAGATAGATAGTTAACACTCAGATAGTTAACACTCAGATAGATAGTTAACACTCAGATAGTTAACACTCAGATAGTTAACACTCAGATAGTTAACACTCAGATAGATAGTTACACTCAGATGGATAGTTAACACTCAGTTAACACACAGATAGTTAACACTCAGATAGATAGTTAACACTCAGATAGTTAACACTCAGATGGATAGTTAACACTCAGATAGTTAACACTCAGATAGTTAACACTCAGATAGTTAACACTCAGATGGATAGTTAACACTCAGATAGATAGTTACACTCAGATGGATAGTTAACACTCAGTTAACACTCAGATAGTTAACACTCAGATAGATAGTTAACACTCAGATAGTTAACACTCAGATGGATAGTTAACACTCAGATAGTTAACACTCAGATAGTTAACACTCAGATAGATAGTTAACACTCAGATAGATAGTTAACACTCAGATAGTTAACACTCAGATAGTTCACACTCAGATAGATAGTTAACACTCAGATAGTTAACACTCAGATAGTTAACACTCAGATAGTTAACACTCAGATAGTTAACACTCAGATAGATAGTTAACACTCAGATAGTTAACACTCAGATAGTTAACACTCAGATAGTTAACACTCAGATAGTTAACACTCAGATAGTTAACACTCAGATAGTTAACACTCAGATAGATAGTTAACACTCAGATGGATAGTTAACACTCAGATCGTTAACACTCAGATCGTTAACACTCAGATAGATAGTTAACACTCAGATAGATAGTTAACACTCAGATAGTTAACACTCAGATAGTTAACACTCAGATAGTTAACACTCAGATAGTTAACACTCAGATAGATAGTTAACACTCAGATAGTTAACACTCAGATAGTTAACACTCAGATAGATAGTTAACACTCAGATAGATAGTTAACACTCAGATAGATAGTTAACACTCAGATAGATAGTTAACACTCAGATAGATAGTTAACACTCAGATAGATAGTTAACAATCAGATAGATAGTTAACACTCAGATAGATAGTTACACTCAGATAGATAGTTAACACTCAGATAGATAGTTAACACTCAGATAGATAGTTAACACTCAGATAGTTAACACTCAGATAGTTAACACTCAGATAGATAGTTAACACTCAGATGGATAGTTAACACTCAGATAGTTAACACTCAGATAGTTAACACTCAGATAGTTAACACTCAGATAGTTAACACTCAGATAGTTAACACTCAGATAGTTAACACTCAGATAGATAGTTAACACTCAGATAGATAACACTCAGATATTTAACACTCAGATAGATAGTTAACACTCAGATAGTTAACACTCGGATAGTTAACACTCAGATAGTTAACACTCAGATAGATAGTTAACACTCAGATAGATAACACTCGGATAGTTAACACTCAGATAGATAGTTAACAATCAGATAGATAGTTAACACTCAGATAGATAGTTACACTCAGATAGATAGTTAGCGCTGAGATAGATAGTTAACACTCAGATAGTTAACACTCAGATAGTTAACACTCAGATAGATAGTTAACGCTGAGATAGATAGTTAACAAAAGGAAGAGCATGTCCACGCCCTTAGTACAAACTCTCCTGATACAGAATACCTGCCAGATAACACGTTTACAACATTTGACATTGTATAAGAGAACCTAGTGCTGCACGGCCACACACACAATGGGATTTTGTGTGAGAGGTCATGCCTGCCATAAACAGGTGTCACTGTGTGTGTGTGTGTGTGTGTGTGTGTGTGTGTGTGTGTGTGTGTGTGTGTGTGTGTGTGTGTGTGTGTGTGTGTGTGTGTTTCTGGAGAGCCAACGTGACCAGGTCACATGACTAGGTTATAACTATGATTCAACAACCTTCCCTCCCAAGTTGCATGGACAAATTGTGGGACAACATCACCAATGAATGTTATTATATTCCCTTATCAAGTTGTAATTTCACTGTGTTGCTGGTTAATTCGTTACCCTCGAATTCTAGAAAATCTTATTTTAACGCATTGATTAAAGCCTAGCCCTTATTTCTATAGTTACGGTAGCTCTGGGCCAGGGCGTTAGGTCTTCTACGCGTGTAGTGGAGAAACAGCCTATAGACATCTTGTTACAAAACCCCCGCGACAAATGGGATTATTCAATCACATTTTACCGCCAGCCAGACGTGGGTGCGGTGTGCCCCTCCGGTCGTAAACAGACAATCATGCTGGCGTTCCAAGTGCCACCGTATTGCCTACATCGGTCCTGGTCAAACGTAAAGCCCTAGGGTCTAGAACGTAATTTGGGACGTGTACATTATCCGGCCACTGATCAAGCCGCTGCCCTCCGGTTACATAGCCGTTTCTTCTTATCAAACTCAATTCATTTCAATTCAAAGGGCTTTATTGGCATGGGAAACATGTTTGAAATTGCCAAAGCAAATGACATAGACAATAAATTAGAGGGAAATAAACAGTCAGAAATTAACAGTAAACATTACACTCACAAAACCATTTCAAATGGTATATTATTGGCTATGAACAGTGTTGTAAGGATGTGCAAATAGTTGAAGTATGACAGTGAAAATAAATAAACAAAATATGGGTTGTATTTACAATGGTGTTTGTTCTTCACTGGTTGCCCTTTTCTTGTGGCAACAGGTCACATCGTGTTGCTGTGATGGCACACTGTGGTATTTCACCCATTAGATATGGGAGTTTATCAAAATTGGAGTTGTTTTTCAAATTCTTTGTGGGTCTGTGTAATCTGAGGGAAATATGTGTCTCTAATATGGTCATACATTGGGCAGGAGGTTAGGAAGAGCAGCTCAGTTTCCACCTCATTTTGTGGGCAATGTGCACATAGCCTGTCTTCTCTTGAGAGCCAGGTCTGCCTACAGCAGCCTTTCTCAATAGCAATGCTATGCTCACTGAGTCTGTACATAGTCAAAGCTTTCCTTAAGTTTGGGTCAGTCACAGTGGTCAGGTATTCTGTCTTCTCTCTGTTTCTTCTCTGTTTAGGGCAAAATAGCATTCTAGTTTGCCCTGTTTTTTGGTTGATTCATTCCAATGTGTCAAGTAATTATCTTTTTATTTTCTCATGATTTGGTTGGGTCTAATTGTGTTGCTGTCCTGGGGCTCTGTGGGGTGTGTTTGTGTTTGTGAACAGAGCCCCAGGACCAGCTAGTTTAGGGGACTCTTCTCCAGGTTCATCTCTCTGTTGGTGAAGGATTTGTTACGTAAGGTTTGAGAATCGCTTCCCTTTATGTGGTTGTAGAACTTAACAGGTATTTTTCTGCATTTTGATAATTAGCGTGAATCTTCATAATTCTGCTCTGCATGCATTACTTTGTGTTTTACCTCGTAAACTCTCTCACAGCACGGCAGGGCTGTAAAACTGTAAATCTGCTGAAGACATGCCAACACATTCATTTATATAGCTCTCAAACTTGGTTACACAACACGGCTTTAGAGCTTGCAAGAAAAGGCATTTTCGCTGTACTTGTGCACGTGACATTAAAACTTGACATTTGAAACAATCCACAACACAGTCCACTGCAAGGACTGTGGACTGTGGATTACATTGGATTACATTGGTTCAACACAGTAGTTTAGGGTTCAACTCTCCGCTTCCAGTCGCAGGGTAAGTGACACAAATCTGTTGCCTGTAATATTCGATCGACAAATTATTTGGCGACTGACTATTTTGTTTTTTTAACGATAATGAATTAATGTTAATTAATGCTACAGTTGTTTAACTTAAAGATGGGAACGGTAGAGAGCAATAGGCAATGTTTACATGATATCACTTTACCTTAGCAGAAAGTCACCAGCCAAATGAAGCCGTCATAATTATTCCCACAGGCTACCTCGATGTCTCATTTTAGACAGACATATCCCAGTAATTATTCCCACAGGCTACCTCGCTGTCTCATTTCTGACAGACATGTCCCTATAATTATTCCCACAGGCTACCTCGCTGTCTCATTTCTGACAGACATGTCCCTATAATTATTCCCACAGGCTACCTCGCTGTCTCATCTCTGACAGACATGTCCCTGTAATTATTCCCACAGGCTACCTCGCTGTCTCATTTCTGACAGACATGTCCCTATAATTATTCCCACAGGCTACCTCGCTGTCTCATTTCTGACAGACATGTCCCTATAATTATTCCCACAGGCTACCTCGCTGTCTCATTTCTGACAGACATGTCCCTATAATTATTCCCACAGGCTACCTCGCTGTCTCATTTCTGACAGACATGTCCCTATAATTATTCCCACAGGCTACCTCGCTGTCTCATTTCTGACAGACATGTCCCTATAATTATTCCCACAGGCTACCTCGCTGTCTCATTTCTGACAGACATGTCCCTATAATTATTCCCACAGGCTACCTCGCTGTCTCATTTCTGACAGACATGTCCCTATAATTATTCCCACAGGCTACCTCGCTGTCTCATCTCTGACAGACATGTCCCTGTAATTATTCCCACAGGCTACCTCGCTGTCTCATTTCTGACAGACATGTCCCTATAATTATTCCCACAGGCTACCTCGCTGTCTCATCTCTGACAGACATGTCCCTGTAATTATTCCCACAGGCTACCTCGCTGTCTCATTTCTGACAGACATGTCCCTATAATTATTCCCACAGGCTACCTCGCTGTCTCATTTCTGACAGACATGTCCCTATAATTATTCCCACAGGCTACCTCGCTGTCTCATTTCTGACAGACATGTCCCTATAATTATTCCCACAGGCTACCTCGCTGTCTCATTTCTGACAGACATGTCCCTATAATTATTCCCACAGGCTACCTCGCTGTCTCATTTCTGACAGACATGTCCCTATAATTATTCCCACAGGCTACCTCGCTGTCTCATTTCTGACAGGACCTTCAGAATGTCGAAGAAGTACAACAGCCACATCCTGGTGATGGAGGACCGTGGGACTAACGGGTCTCCTGAGTCTACCGGTACCGCCACGTCTCCTCACGGTTCAACCATTAGTTTCCATAACATCCACTATAAGGTGACGAAGAGGAGCGGCTGTCTGTGTATGAAGAGGAAGACTACCACCAAAGACATTCTCATAGATCTGAAGTAAGTTGACTAGACGCTGTTGTTGAGATTTAATCAGTTTTATACAGATGTCGGATCTTAATACGACCCATTTCGTCGCAGGAAGAAAATAATCCTGCAGAAGGATTTTAAATGGATTTCTTAATATTTAGAATCTGCCACCAGGGGGCAGCTGGACGCCGTGTTTGTATTAACAGACAGCAAGTCCAATGTGTTTCGGTTTAAGTAACCTATGTACACGGATAAATGGACAATATCTATAAGGGGTAGATCTATGTTCGTTATGGAAAATCTTTTATTTTTATTTTTAGATCCATTGTTTTATTATAGGTTCAAGGCAAACAATAATCAGAATAAACAATAGGTTCAGTACCTGTGTGGCCCAGCGGTTACAGCCGCTTATCCCGCACATGCCAGAGTCGGCTCAAATATGTCAGACTTCTGCCCTTCTGAATTTTTTGGACGAACTAGTAAACTACTTTTCTAGTTACTTTCTGTGGGCTGTACTCTTACTCAAGTGATTTCTGAAGGAAGTAACTTATTACTCTGTTACATTACAGTCGGATGAAAACCTAACTCCAAATGTGTTTTTTTTATTTATTTATTTTATTTTTATTTTTTACATGAATCGATACTATTGATTTCCCTTTATTCTGCGTTCAAGACAACTGGGAACTCGAAGAAAAAAAAACACGCTCCGACTGTGAAAAATGTGTTTTGAACTGTCTTCTATTGAACCTTGTTTGGGTAGGTATTTGCGTGTCAAAAAGATACACATAAAATAACACTATTTCACATGTCAAATAAGCTTGTTGACCAATCGGGACCTGAATATTAAGGTTGAATATTTTCCGGTAGGGTAACACGGTATTTCCCGCCAAAACTGGAAGTGCCATTCAAAAGCACATAAAGCATATTAATGGGCCTATATCTGGATTTGATAAGAGCTTTGATCAAAAAAATTCAAGCCTGAAGAGCTACATTAAAGACATTTAATGAGCCATACATTAAAGACATTTAATGAGCCCTACATTAAAGACATTTAATGAGCCATATATTAAAGACATTTAGCCATACATTAAAGACATTAATGAGCCCTACATCAAAGACATTAAATGAGCCATACATTAAAGACATTTAATGAGCCCTACATTAAAGACATTTAATGAGCCATACATTAAATGCATGTAATGAGCCCTACATTAAATACATTTAATGAGCCGTACATTAAATGCATGTAATGAGCCATACATTAAAGACATTTAGCCATACATTAAAGACATTAATGAGCCCTACATCAAAGACATTAAATGAGCCATACATTAAAGACATTTAATGAGCCCTACATTAAAGACATTTAATGAGCCATACATTAAAGACATTTAATGAGCCGTACATCAAAGACATTTAATGAGCCCTACATTAAAGACATTTAATGAGCCATACCTTAAAGACATTTAATGAGCCATACATTAAAGCCATTTAATGAGCCCTACATTAAAGACATTTATTGATCACTACATTAAATACATTTAATGAGCCGTACATTAAAGCCATTTTATGAGCCCTACATTAAAGACATTTAATGAGCCAAAGCCCAAAGAAGCTGAAAGGTTTGTATCATTATCCAATACATACAGTATATGATATAGGCTACTGCACATTACTCACGACAGGAAAACATAAAAGCCCATAGATGTAGCTAGCTGTATGCTCTCGTGGGTAAATAAATGAAACTAGCTCCAGTAGGCTAGTCTTTCTTCAGTTTCAACTATAGTACTGGGCTATATTGCATTATACTGTATTATGTGGACAGGAATTACGCACCTCGTTCAAACCAGGAAGCTGGGAGAGAACATGTGATG
>NC_074700.1:27957492-28025193 GCF_029448725.1 Salvelinus fontinalis | reverse complement strand
TAGCAAACGTAGGCCTACCTGTCGCAATATATATTTGTTTTACTATGATGAGATTATAGATCTAGATGCATTGTGAACTGCTGCTCCATATGGAGATAGGCTGTCTGTCCCTGAGCGTTGACGATTGATCATGCAGAGAGAAGACAGCTTTCGACATCACATATAATTTAAACAGGTCCATTTCACCGTCATGCTGTTGATATAAATAATGCATAATAATCTACCAGGTTTCCTCACAGTTATTTATCCTGGGAAAAGGGGAGTGGTTTTGAGCGGGAAATCTCAGTAACCAGGTAACCGCCATTCAACTCTACTTAATATGACTCACATAATAATTTTCATTTTTAATGTAGTTATTTTACATTGAGTACACTATTTCATATGTCATAGCGATTCACCAATATGTATGCTATGACGCTGGTAAAGTTGTCTCGCTCACGTGCCACTGTCGATTTTCAATAGGAGAACAACACTAGCTAGACTTAGTCACAGGAGTCCTAAATCAAACGTTGTTCCATAATCTTCCAACTTGGAATTCCATTTTTCTAGAGCTCCGACTTTTCCAGCATGAAGATCACGACGTCATGTTTGACCTTGTTTCTTTTCTCTCCATGTTTCCATTTTCTCTTGAAAGCAGCATTACGTCTGTATGAACGTTTTACGACCCCCTTGACCCATGAAAATGTGTTAAAAATATTCTTAAGTCCACTGGCTCTCAAAGTTGTCCGTCAAAACACCGCATCTCCACCGTGTGTCTTGAAGTGAAGTGCCTTCACTCCTGAAGATATTTTTGTTATTAGGTTCTTAGCCAAACGAGATCAGAGGTAAGTTACACTTTAATTACCTTCTGCCTTTGTAATATTATATATTTCTGGAGTAAGTTAAGGATTTCTAAGATATAATTCTGCTGTTGAAATTGTATTTTGACGGCGGGTGCAAATCAAATGGCTAGGTAGCTAACTATCTAGCTTTCGCTAACCCAGAATCTGACAGACAAAGTTTAATCTCCTGTCTTTAGCTCTCCATATGATCTCTCTTTTTCATTGGCATAAAGACTGAACAGATTAATCAGATGTATGTGGCAACAATAGCTAACTAGCTATCACATTAGGTTGCAACTAGATACGTTTTCTAAACTAGCTAGCTACAGTGTCAACCACGTAGCTAGCTAACGTTAGCTATATCAATGGGTCAGTCCACCACAGCATCCTCCCACGCATTGCTCTCTTTTACTCAGTGTGTGTGTGTGTGTGTGTGTGTGTGTGTGTGTGTGTGTGTGTGTGTGTGTGTGTGTGTGTGTGTGTGTGTGTGTGTGTGTGTGTGTGTGTGTCTAAATGTCACTCTGTTTTTATGACGGGCGTCTGGCCGTCTCTATGGGGGTGACACAGGGCTCAATTCTCGGGCCGACTCTTTTCTCTGTATACATCAATGATGTTGCTCTTGCTGCTTGTGATTCTCTGATCCACCTCTACGCAGACGACACCATTCTGTATACTTCTGGCCTTTCTTTGGACGCTGTGCTAACAAACCTCCAAACGAGCTTCAATGCCATACAACACTCCTTCCGTGGCCTCCAACTGCTCTTAAATGCTAGTAAAACTCAGTGCATGCTCTTCAACCGATTGCTACCCGCACCCTCCCGCCCGAATACGGCTGCACAGTAATGTCTCTTATCGATGGCGGTTATGATGTCGTTTAGCACCTTGAGTATTATGTATAGCCTAACTATAGTATAAAACGAGCATCCACACTGGGGAAAAGTTTACCGTTCTACAGTAGGCCTGTCAATCAATATTATTGGTCACATACACATGGTTAGCAGATGTTAATGCGAGTGTAGCGAAATGCTTGTGCTTCTAGTTCCGACAGAGCAGCAATATCTAACAAGTAATCTAACAATTCTAACAAGTAACATGCTGACTAGACCGGACACGTCGCGTGCGCGAGCGTTGCAAAATCAATTTAGAAATTTATGTTATTCAATTATTGCACCCACACTGCTCGCGCGCGCCAACGAGCGTCTGCGATGCCAAGGGCTAAAATAGAACTCCTTTCTATTTCTGACGCAGATTGCGCTGCAAGTCCTGCCACTCCCATCTCCTCATTGGTTTATAGAAGCAGGTACCCACGTGCCATCTCCTCATTGGTTATACCCACGTGGGTGTTTGAAAGACTAAATGTTTTGCCGGTTGTCGTGGTAATACTATGAAAGTGTAGATGCCAATCACCATATAAGTTCAAAGATGAAAAAGCCTGGAAGGAGGAGAGATGACTAGAAACGATTCGGTTGACCGTTTTATGTGTGGATTCATTTTCGGAGTAGAGGACCTTGTGCATTTCAGGTAAAATAACATCTCAATGTTTACATCCCAGGACAAATTAGCTAGCAACAGCAAGCTAGCTAAATAGGACAAATTAGCGAGCAAGTGCAAGCGAACTAGTTAAATTGCCATACATGTTTAATGCTTTTCAACCTGTCCCCCAAATTAATGTCATTGGTTCAGAGTTTGTTTTGATATTTTAACCTGCGTGTCGTGATCGCGTTTGGTGTGGGGGGGACAAAATACATTTATGCACGATGGCACACGCACGCAGCCGGTTTGGGTTCCGTGTAATCGAACAATATCTAACAAGTTAATTTAACAAGTAATCTAACAATTTTAACAAGTAATCTAACAAGTAATCTAACAATTCTAACAAGTAATCTAACAAGTAATCTAACAATCCCGCAAGTAATCTAAAAATATCTAACAAGTAATCTCACAATTCTAACAAGTAATATAACAATATTTAACAAGTAATCTAACAAGTAATCTAACAATCCCGCAAGTAATCTAACAAGTAATCTAACAAGTAATCTCACAATTCTAACAAGTAATATAACAATTCTGCATGTAATCTAACAATATTACTAAAATTGTATATTACCTATATGTTTAATATGGGCATAAATGGCGGAAACGGGGAGTATTTTGACCTTTTCCACTATTTGTTGTGCTGCAACCTGAATTTTAAAATGGATTAAATTGAGATTGTTTTGTTTCTGGCCTACACACAATACCTCATAATGTATACCCCCCCCAAGCCATAAGACTCCTGAACATCTAGTCAAATGGCTACCCAGACTATTCCCATTGCCCACTGCCACTCTCTGTTGTCATCTATGCATAGTCACTTTACCTACATTTTCGAAATTTGTACAAATTAATTACAAATGAAAAGCTGAAAAGTCTTGAGTCAATAAGTATTCAACCTCTTTGTTATGTCAAACCTAAACAAGTTCAGGAGTAAACATGTGCTTAACAAGTCACATTATAAGTTGCATGGACTCACTCTGTGTTCAATAATAATGTTTAACATGAATTTTAAAATGACTACCTCATCTCTGTACCCCACACATGTAATTATCTGTAAGGTCCCTCAGTCGAGCAGTGAATTTCAAACACAGATTCAACCACAATGACCAGGGAGTTTTACAATGCCTCGCAACCAAGGGCACCTATTGATAGACGGGGAAACATTTTTAAAAGCAGAGGTTAGAAGGGCACCTACTTGTAGATGTGTAAAAAAATAATCAGCCATTGAATATCCCTTTGAGCATGGTGAAGTTATTAATTATGCTTTGGATGGTGTATCAATACACCCAGTCACTACACAGATACAGGCTTCCTTCCTGTCTCTGTCACGCCCTGATCTGTTTCACCTGTCCTTGTGCTTGTCTCCTCCCCCTCCAGGTGTCGCCCATCTTCCCCACTTATCCTCTGGGTATTTATACCTGTGTTTTCTGTCTGTCTGTGCCAGTTCACCTTGTTTGTCAAGCTTACCAGCGTTTGTCCTGACAGCGCCTGTCTTTTCCCAGCCCCTCTTTTTCTCATCCTCCTGGTTTTTGACCCTTGCCTTTCCTGCCCCTGTACCCGCCCGCCTGACCACTCTGCCTGCCCCTGTACCCGCCCGCCTGACCACTCTGCCTGCCCCTGTACCCGCCCGCCTGACCACTCTGCCTGCCCCTGTACCCGCCCGCCTGACCACTCTGCCTGACCCTGTACCCGCCCGCCTGACCACTCTGCCTGACCCTGTACCTGCCCGCCTGACCACTCTGCCTGCCCCTGTACCCGCCCGCCTGACCACTCTGCCTGCCCCTGTACCCGCCCGCCTGACCACTCTGCCTGCCCCTGTACCTGCCTGCCTGACCACTCTGCCTGCCCCTGTACCCGCCCGCCTGACCACTCTGCCTGACCCTGTACTTGCCCGCCTGACCACTCTGCCTGCCCCTGAGCCTGCCGACCTTAGCTCCTACTCTGGATTATTGACCCCTGCCTGCCTGGACCTGTCGTTTGGATGCCCCTGTTGTTGTTACGATACACATTATTACTTCACACAGTCTGCACTTGGGTCTTACCTTGATACCAGATCATCTCAGTTGCCGGAGAGGAAGGAACATTTTTCTCTCTCACACGTGGGTACGCAGACCTGCCTCTTATGATGCCTTCAGAATTTTTTGTGGCCCCCACCCTCCATCAATGTTGCCCCTCCCTGCAATTATATTACTTCATAGATCCAAAACGAGTGGAGAAATGCCATGTAGTATAAATGGTGACGGTTGATCTACGCATTATATTTCTATGTATCAGTCCAATGATGCAGTAGGCTAAAAAGAGATCACAGTAGCCTTTATGCTGTAGTCTTTACAGAGGAACCATATCAGTCTACTGTAGACTGTAGTCTTTACAGAGGAACCATATCAGTCTACTGTAGACTGTAGTCTATACAGAAGAACCATATCAGTCTACTGTAGACTGTAGTCTTTACCGAGGAACCATATCAGTCTACTGTAGACTTTACAGAGGAACCATATCAGTCGACTGTAGACTGTAGTCTTTACAGAGGAACCATATCAGTCTACTGTAGACTTTACAGAGGAACCATATCAGTCTACTATAGACTGTAGTCTTTACCGAGGAACCATATCAGTCTACTGTAGACTTTACAGAGGAACCATATCAGTCTACTATAGACTGTAGTCTTTACAGAGGAACCATATCAGTCGACTGTAGACTGTAGTCTTTACAGAGGAACCATATCAGTCGACTGTAGACTGTAGTCTTTACAGAGGAACCATATCAGTCTACTGTAGACTTTACAGAGGAACCATATCAGTCTACTATAGACTGTAGTCTTTACCGAGGAACCATATCAGTCTACTGTAGACTTTACAGAGGAACCATATCAGTCTACTATAGACTGTAGTCTTTACAGAGGAACCATATCAGTCTGAGAGAATGCTTTCTGATCCTATTATAATGGGGAGACTAGAATTCTATGGTTAAATTCTATACTAACTAAGAGGACACACACACACACACACACACACACACACACAGATACTACCCTAAATAATATTAAACCCAGACATTTCCTAAATAATACCTATTGAATCAGAGGAAGGAAAGGGACTGGTTCAGAGGCTCAGCCGGAGGACACACACATACAAACACACACACACACACACACACACACACACACACACACACACACACACACTGGGACTGGGGTCATGTGTCAGTACATGGACCCTGCTTTCATAAGTCCATTGTCTTACATAGGGAAACGATGACTCTCAACATGTAACAAACATTCTCCCATGGCTCAACTACACGGAACAGAATATAAAGGTAACACGTAAAGTGTTGTTTCCATGAGCTGAAATTAAATAAATATTTTCCATACACACAAAAAATATTTATTTCTCAAAATGTTTGTGCAAAAATGTGTTTACATCCCTGTTAGTGACCAATTCTCCTTTGCCAAGATCATCCATCCACCTGACAGGTGTGGGATATCAAGAAGCTGATTCAACCGCATGGTCATTACACAGGTGCACCTTGTGCTGGGGACAATAAAAGGCCACTCTAAAATGTGCAGTTTTGTCACACAACAAAATGCCACAAGTTTTGAGGGAGCATGCAATTGGCATGCTGACTGCAGGAATGTTCACCTGAGCTTTTGCTAGAGAATTTAATTTTAATTTCTCTACCATAAGCCACCTCCAACGTCATTTTAGAGAATTTGGCAGTGCATCCAACCGGCCTCACAACCGCAGACCATGTGTGTGGCGTCGTGTGTGCGAGCGGTTTGTTGATGTCAACGTTGTGAACAGATTGACCCCATGGTGGCGGTGGGGTTATGGTATGAACAGGCATAAACTACATACAACAAACACAATTGCATTTTATCGATGGCAATTTGAATGCACAAAAATACAGTGATGAGATCCTGAGGCCCATTGTGAGAACTCATTTTCTTAAATCTATATTTTTTTTAGGTATCTGTGACCAACAGATGCATATCTGTATGCCCAGTCATGTGAAATCCATAGATTAGGACCTAATGAATTTATTTTAAGTTGACTGATTTGTTCATATGAAATGTAACTCCGTAATATCTGTGTTCAGTATGCCTACTATCTGTGCCAGGATTCAATCCCATCAGCTGTGGATGCACCTTATAGTAGCCTTGACATTTTAAAGGTACATTCTGATTGAGTCGACATGTTTACTGGAAATGCCGTCTCCGCGAACGCGGAAGTAAATCTTTAAAAGGTGTAACTAACAGTTACTAAATATACACTATATTTACTAACAGTTACTGAATGTACACTAGATTTACTAACAGTTACTGAATATACACTAGATTTACTAACAGTTTCTAAATGTACACTAGATTTACTAACAGTTTCTAAATGCAGAGAAGAATGGGAGAAACTCCCCAAATACAGGTGTGCCAAGTTTGTAGCGTCAGACCCAAGAAGACTTGAGGCTGTAATCGCTGCCAAAGGTGATTCAACAAAGTACTGAGTAACGGGTCTGAATACTGATGTAAATGTGATATTTCCGTTTTTTTTATATCTAATACATTTGCAAACATTTCCAAAAACCTGTTTTTTTGCGTTGTCATTATGGGGGACATTGTATGTAGATTTTAGAATAAGACTGTAACGTAAAACAAAATGGTGGAAAAAAGTGAGATGGTCTGAATATTTTCCAAAAAGCCCTGGTTGGTTTAAGACTGGTACATAATATGGGCAAGACTACATTTATGTTGTTCTCTAAACTTACAAAAAGCCCTGGTTGGTTTAAGACTGGTACATAATATGGGCAAGACTACATTTATGTTGTTCTCTAAACTTACAAAAAGCCCTGGTTGGTTTAAGACTGGTACATAATATGGGCAAGACTACATTTATGTTGTTCTCTAAACTTACAAAAAGCCCTGGTTGGTTTAAGTGTAAAGGCAGTCAATGTTGTTCTCCCCCTTAGACGAGAAGGAGCATGGATAGGACCAAGATGCGGATTGAGGGAAATAAGCCATCTTTTAATGAAGAACAGCAAACAAGACACTACAAACTACAAAACAACAAACGTGACTAACCTTCAACTGTCCTGTGAGGACACAGGAACAAACACCCACAAAACACCAGTGAAACCCTGGCTGCCTTTGTATGACTCTCAATTAGAGACAAACAATACACACCTGTCTTTAATTGAGAATCATACCAGGCCGAACACAAAACCCCACATAGAAATACAAACATAGACAAACCCACCCAACTCACGCCCTGACCAACTAAAATGAATAAAAAACAAAGGAAAACAGGTCAGGAACGTGACATTAAGACTGGTACATAATATGGGCAAGACTACATTTATGTTGTTCTCTAAACTTACAAAAAGCCCTGGTTGGTTTAAGACTGGTACTTAATATGGGCAAGACTACATTTATGTTGTTCTCTAAATTCTCTCAGGAATGTTTCAGATAGTCTACATAGTAGTTAATTTAATGGTTCTCCCATCATTTGGGTTCCTGCCTATAAATATCTGGGCGTTTGAATTGTCAAGGATTTAATGTTTAAATAACGTACTGATGAGCTAGTTAAAAAGATCATATTTAAAGTGGCCTTCTTTTTTATTCTAAATAGATCTTGCCTCTCCCTAAACAGCAGGAAGCAGATTGTACAGTCAACTTTCCTGACAGTTCTTGACTATAGTGACAAAATATACCAGAATTCATCTGCCACTACTCTTAAACCATTGGATGTTGTCTACCATAGCACCCTTCACTTTATCACAGGTGACAGTTTTAATACTCATCACTACATCCTGTATCTAAAGGTTGGCTGGTCCTCAGTTTTAATACTCATCACTACATCCTGTATCTAAAGGTTGGCTGGTCCTCAGTTTTAATATTCATCACTACATCCTGTATCTAAAGGCTGGTCCTCAGTTTTAATACTCATCACTACATCCTGTATCTAAAGGTTGGCTGGTCCTCAGTTTTAATATTCATCACTACATCCTGTATGTAAAGGCTGGTCCTCAGTTTTAATATTCATCACTACATCCTGTATGTAAAGGCTGGTCCTCAGTTTTAATACTCATCACTACATCCTGTATCTAAAGGTTGGTCCTCAGTTTTAATACTCATCACTACATCCTGTATGTAAAGGCTGGTCCTCAGTTTTAATATTCATCACTACATCCTGTATCTAAAGGCTGGTCCTCAGTTTTAATATTCATCACTACATCCTGTATCTAAAGGTTGGTCCTCAGTTTTAATACTCATCACTACATCCTGTATCTAAAGGCTGGTCCTCAGTTTTAATATTCATCACTACATCCTGTATGTAAAGGCTGGTCCTCAGTTTTAATATTCATCACTACATCCTGTATCTAAAGGTTGGCTGGTCCTCAGTTTTAATACTCATCACTACTTCCTGTATCTAAAGGTTGGCTGGTCCTCAGTTTTAATATTCATCACTACATCCTGTATCTAAAGGTTGGCTGGTCCTCAGTTTTAATACTCATCACTACATCCTGTATCTAAAGGTTGGCTGGTCCTCAGTTTTAATATTCATCACTACTTCCTGTATCTAAAGGTTGGCTGGTCCTCAGTTTTAATATTCATCACTAAATCCTGTATCTAAAGGTTGGCTGGTCCTCATTAAAGTCTCTTAGATTACTTCACTATTTGTTTAATCATTTACAAAGCTCTACTACACAAGTTTACAACTTACCTAACTACGTTATTGAAGTATAAAAACATGAGTTACCAACCACATTCACAGGGTTTGGTTAAATCTCGAGGTTCCTTGGGTCTGCGCCAAATTAGGTAAATCCGCTTTTGGTTTTAATGCGCCTCACTGCTGGAAAAACTTTGCAGAACTCATTACGACTGGATGTTCTGGTGCTGCTCAGCCAGTTTAGGGTGTTGATTAAGGACCTAGTAACTGAGGAATGTAACAGTTTTTCTATTTTGTTTTGTATTGATTCAAGTTTTATCTTACATTGTAATTGGTGTTGTATTGTTGTGATCAGGGCACCTTTCAGAAAGAGACCCTGGTCTCAATGGGGTTTTAAAACCTGTTATGGACAGGGGGCAGTGTTTCCACTTTGAACGAATTGCGTACCCAAACGGAATTTCCTCCTACTCTGCCCCAGAAGGTAATACATGCATATTATTATTACTATTGTATAGAAAACACTCTGAAGTTTCTAAAACTGTTTGAATTGTGTCTGTAAGTAGAACATAACTCATTTGGCAGACAAAAACCTGAGAAGACTTCCAAACAGGAAGTGAGAACTTGATTTTCAAAACTGTGCCAAATGATACCCCATATAGTTATGGATAAGCAAACACTTCCTAGGGCTTCCACTAGATGTCACCGTCTTTAGATTTTGGTTATATGATTCTACTATAAAGGAGGGGCTCATAGGAGCTATTTTACTGAGTGGTCTTCAGAAATTCTCAGTCTCATTTTGCGCACAAGCGAGAGAGTATGCTCTCGTTCCAATGCTCTTTCTTCAGACAATGAAATTCTCCTTTTGGATCCTTATTGATGATTAATATTAATCACATACTAAATAGGGATTGCATACATCATCTGACTTGTTTCTACGACCTGTAACGGAACTTTTTGAGTTTTTTTCTGGAGGGATTGCTCGTGCGTCATGAAAATGGATTTGTGGGCTGAACATGCTAACAACAAGTGGCTAAATGATGGGCTTTATGGAACTTTTCAGTCATTTATTGTCGAACTGGGAATCCTGGGAGTGCCTTCTGATGAAGTTATTCGAAGGTAAGTGCATATTTATAGTGTTTTTGTAGCTTCTGTTGACGCCAAAATAGCGACTATTTCTTTGGCTGGATTGTGCTCTGAGCGCCGTTCTCAGATTATTCCTGCTGGAGGTCATTTTGCAGGGCTCTGGCAGTGCACCTCCTTGCACAAAGGCGGAGGTAGCGGTCCTGCTGCTGGGTTGTTGCCCTCCTACGGCCTCCTCCACGTCTCCTGGTGTACTGGCCTGTCTCCTGGTAGCGCCTCCATGCTCTGGACACTACGCTGACAGACACAGCAAACCTTTTTGCCACAGCTCGCATTGATGTGCCATCCTGGATGAACTGCACTACCTGAGCCACTTGTGTGGGTTGTAGACTCCGTCTCATGCTACCACTAGAGTGAGAGCACCGCCAGCATTCAAAAGTGACCAAAACATCAGCCAGGAAGCATAGGAACTGAGAAGTGGTCTGTGGTCACCACCTGCAGAATCACTCCTGTTTTGGGGGGTGTCTTGCTAATTGCCTATAATTTCCACCTTTTGTCTATTCCATTTGCACAACAGCATGTGAAATTTATTGTCAATCTGTGTTGCTTCCTAAGTGGACAGTTTGATTTCACAGAAGTGTGATTGACTTGGAGTTACATTGTGTTGTTTAAGTGTTCCCTTTATTTTTTTGAGCAGTGTATATATATGCACGTTATTGAACAAAACATAAATGTATTGTGTAACATGATGTCATATGACTCATCTGATGAAGATGTTCAAAGGTTAGTGATTAATTGTATCTCTATTTGTGGGTTTTGTGAAAGCTATTTTAGCTGTGAAAAAATTTCTGTGCTTTTTTGGATTGGTGGTGAGCTAACATAAATATATGTTGTGTTTTCACTGTAAAACATTTTAAAAAATCGGACACGTTGGCTGGATTCACAAGATGTTTATCTTTCATTTGCTGTTTTGGACTTGTTAATGTGTGAAAGTTAAATATTTCAAAAAAATATTTTTGCCTTTCGCCTTTTCAGCGGAATGTTGTGGGTGTTCCGCTAGCGGAACCCCTGGGCGAGAAAGGTTAACCTGCATAAATAAAGAATGAAACATTTATTTATATTCCCTATATAGTGCACTACTTTTGACCAGGGCCCATTGGCATTATATTCCCTATATAGTGCACTACTTTTGACTAGGGCCCATTGGCATTATATTCCCCATGTAGTACACTACTGTTGTGTTGACTGGATGTTATACTGTAGGTGTTATACTGTAGGTGTTATACTGTAGGTGTTATACTGTAGGTGTTATACTGTAGGTGTTATACTGTAGGTGTTATACTGTAGGTGTTGTACTGTAGGTGTTATACTGTAGGTGTTATACTGTAGGTGATATACTGTAGGTGTTGTACTGTAGGTGTTGTACTGTAGGTGTTGTACTGTAGGTGTTATACTGTAGGTGTTGTACTGTACTGTAGGTGTTGTACTGTAGGTGTTGTACTGTAGGTGATATACTGTAGGTGTTGTACTGTAGGTGTTATACTGTAGGTGATATACTGTAGGTGTTGTACTGTAGGTGTTGTACTGTAGGTGTTGTACTGTAGGTGTTATACTGTAGGTGTTGTACTGTACTGTAGGTGTTGTACTGTAGGTGTTGTACTGTAGGTGATATACTGTAGGTGTTGTACTGTAGGTGTTGTACTGTAGGTGATATACTGTAGGTGATATACTGTAGGTGTTGTACTGTACTGTAGGTGTTATACTGTAGGTGTTGTACTGTAGGTGTTGTACTGTACTGTAGGTGTTATACTGTAGGTGTTATACTGTAGGTGTTATACTGTAGGTGTTATACTGTAGGTGTTGTACTGTAGGTGTTATACTGTAGGTGTTATACTGTAGGTGTTATACTGTAGGTGTTATACTGTAGGTGTTGTACTGTACTGTAGGTGTTGTACTGTAGGTGTTATACTGTAGGTGTTATACTGTAGGTGTTATACTGTAGGTGTTATACTGTACTGTAGGTGTTATACTGTAGGTGTTGTACTGTAGGTGTTATACTGTAGGTGTTATACTGTAGGTGTTATACTGTAGGTGTTGTACTGTAGGTGTTATACTGTAGGTGTTGTACTGTAGGTGTTGTACTGTAGGTGTTATACTGTAGGTGTTGTACTGTAGGTGTTGTACTGTAGGTGTTGTACTGTAGGTGTTATACTGTAGGTGTTATACTGTAGGTGTTATACTGTAGGTGTTGTACTGTAGGTGTTATACTGTAGGTGTTATACTGTAGGTGTTGTACTGTAGGTGTTATACTGTAGGTGTTATACTGTAGGTGTTATACTGTAGGTGTTATACTGTAGGTGTTATACTGTAGGTGTTATACTGTAGGTGTTATACTGTAGGTGTTGTACTGTAGGTGTGTTGTACTGTAGGTGTTATACTGTAGGTGTTGTACTGTAGGTGTTGTACTGTAGGTGTTGTACTGTAGGTGTTATACTGTAGGTGTTATACTGTAGGTGTTATACTGTAGGTGTTATACTGTAGGTGTTGTACTGTAGGTGTGATACTGTACTGTAGGTGTTGTACTGTAGGTGTTATACTGTAGGTGTTATACTGTAGGTGTTATACTGTAGGTGTTATACTGTAGGTGTTGTACTGTAGGTGTTATACTGTACTGTAGGTGTTGTACTGTAGGTGTTGTACTGTAGGTGTTATACTGTAGGTGTTATACTGTAGGTGTTGTACTGTAGGTGTTGTACTGTAGGTGTTATACTGTAGGTGTTATACTGTAGGTGTTATACTGTAGGTGTTATACTGTAGGTGTTATACTGTAGGTGTTGTACTGTAGGTATTGTACTGTAGGTATTGTACTGTAGGTGTTGTACTGTAGGTGTTATACTGTAGGTGTTATACTGTAGGTGTTATACTGTACTGTAGGTGTTATACTGTAGGTGTTATACTGTAGGTGTGTTATACTGTAGGTGATATACTGTAGGTGATATACTGTAGGTGTTATACTGTAGGTGATATACTGTAGGTGATATACTGTAGGTGATATACTGTAGGTGTTGTACTGTAGGTGTTGTACTGTAGGTGTTGTACTGTAGGTGTTGTACTGTAGGTGTTATACTGTAGGTGTTATACTGTAGGTGTTGTACTGTAGGTGTTATACTGTAGGTGTTATACTGTAGGTGTTGTACTGTAGGTGTTATACTGTAGGTGTTATACTGTAGGTGTTATACTGTAGGTGTGTTATACTGTAGGTGTTATACTGTAGGTGTTATACTGTACTGTAGGTGTTATACTGTAGGTGTGTTATACTGTAGGTGATATACTGTAGGTGATATACTGTAGGTGTTATACTGTAGGTGTTATACTGTAGGTGTTGTACTGTAGGTGTTGTACTGTAGGTGTTATACTGTAGGTGTTATACTGTAGGTGTTATACTGTAGGTGTTATACTGTACTGTAGGTGTTATACTGTAGGTGTTATACTGTAGGTGTTATACTGTAGGTGTTGTACTGTAGGTTTTGTACTGTAGGTGTTGTACTGTAGGTGTTATACTGTAGGTGTTATACTGTAGGTGTTGTACTGTAGGTGTTGTACTGTACTGTAGGTGTTGTACTGTAGGTGTTATACTGTAGGTGTTATACTGTAGGTGTTATACTGTAGGTGTTATACTGTAGGTGTTGTACTGTAGGTGTTATACTGTAGGTGTTGTACTGTAGGTGTTATACTGTAGGTGTTATACTGTACTGTAGGTGTTATACTGTAGGTGTTGTACTGTAGGTGTTATACTGTAGGTGTTGTACTGTAGGTGTTGTACTGTAGGTGTTGTACTGTAGGTGTTGTACTGTAGGTGTTATGCTGTAGGTGTTGTACTGTAGGTGTTATACTGTAGGTGTTATACTGTAGGTGTTATACTGTACTGTAGGTGTTGTACTGTACTGTAGGTGTGTTATACTGTAGGTGTTATACTGTAGGTGTTATACTGTAGGTGTTATACTGTAGGTGTTATACTGTACTGTAGGTGTTGTACTGTACTGTAGGTGTTATACTGTACTGTAGGTGTTGTACTGTAGGTGTTATACTGTAGGTGTTGTACTGTAGGTGTTGTACTGTAGGTGTTATACTGTAGGTGTTATACTGTAGGTGTTATACTGTAGGTGTTGTACTGTAGGTGTTGTACTGTACTGTAGGTGTTGTACTGTAGGTGTTATACTGTAGGTGTTGTACTGTAGGTGTTGTACTGTAGGTGTTATACTGTAGGTGTTGTACTGTAGGTGTTGTACTGTAGGTGTTATACTGTAGGTGTTATACTGTAGGTGTTATACTGTAGGTGTTGTACTGTAGGTGTTATACTGTAGGTGTTATACTGTACTGTAGGTGTTGTACTGTAGGTGTTGTACTGTACTGTAGGTGTTGTACTGTAGGTGTTATACTGTAGGTGTTATACTGTAGGTGTTATACTGTAGGTGTTGTACTGTAGGTGTTATACTGTACTGTAGGTGTTGTACTGTACTGTAGGTGTTGTACTGTAGGTGTTATACTGTAGGTGTTATACTGTAGGTGTTATACTGTAGGTGTTGTACTGTAGGTGTTGTACTGTAGGTGTTGTACTGTAGGTGTTGTACTGTAGGTGTTATACTGTAGGTGTTATACTGTACTGTAGGTGTTGTACTGTAGGTGTTGTACTGTAGGTGTTGTACTGTAGGTGTTATACTGTAGGTGTTATACTGTAGGTGTTGTACTGTACTGTAGGTGTTATACTGTAGGTGTTATACTGTACTGTAGGTGTTGTACTGTAGGTGTTATACTGTAGGTGTTATACTGTAGGTGTTATACTGTAGGTGTTGTACTGTAGGTGTTGTACTGTAGGTGTTGTACTGTAGGTGTTATACTGTACTGTAGGTGTTGTACTGTAGGTGTTATACTGTACTGTAGGTGTTATACTGTAGGTGTTGTACTGTAGGTGTTGTACTGTAGGTGTTGTACTGTAGGTGTTGTACTGTAGGTGTTATACTGTACTGTAGGTGTTGTACTGTAGGTGTTATACTGTAGGTGTTGTACTGTAGGTGTTGTACTGTAGGTGTTGTACTGTACTGTAGGTGTTGTACTGTAGGTGTTGTACTGTAGGTGTTATACTGTAGGTGTTATACTGTAGGTGTTGTACTGTAGGTGTTGTACTGTAGGTGTTATACTGTAGGTGTTATACTGTAGGTGTTATACTGTAGGTGTTGTACTGTAGGTGTTATACTGTAGGTGTTATACTGTAGGTGTTATACTGTAGGTGTTATACTGTAGGTGTTGTACTGTACTGTAGGTGTTGTACTGTAGGTGTTGTACTGTAGGTGTTATACTGTAGGTGTTATACTGTAGGTGTTGTACTGTAGGTGTTGTACTGTAGGTGTTATACTGTAGGTGATATACTGTAGGTGTTGTACTGTAGGTGTTATACTGTAGGTGTTATACTGTAGGTGTTGTACTGTAGGTGTTGTACTGTAGGTGTTGTACTGTAGGTGTTATACTGTAGGTGTTATACTGTAGGTGTTGTACTGTAGGTGTTATACTGTAGGTGTTATACTGTAGGTGTTGTACTGTAGGTGTTGTACTGTAGGTGTTGTACTGTAGGTGTTATACTGTAGGTGTTATACTGTAGGTGTTATACTGTAGGTGTTGTACTGTACTGTAGGTGTTATACTGTAGGTGTGTTATACTGTAGGTGTTATACTGTAGGTGTTGTACTGTAGGTGTTATACTGTAGGTGTTATACTGTAGGTGTTGTACTGTAGGTGTTGTACTGTAGGTGTTGTACTGTAGGTGTTATACTGTAGGTGTTGTACTGTAGGTGTTGTACTGTAGGTGTTGTACTGTAGGTGATATACTGTAGGTGTTATACTGTAGGTGTTATACTGTAGGTGTTGTACTGTACTGTAGGTGTTATACTGTAGGTGTTGTACTGTAGGTGTTATACTGTAGGTGTTATACTGTAGGTGTTGTACTGTAGGTGTTATACTGTAGGTGTTATACTGTAGGTGTTGTACTGTAGGTGTTATACTGTACTGTAGGTGTTATACTGTAGGTGTTATACTGTAGGTGTTATACTGTAGGTGTTGTACTGTAGGTGTTGTACTGTAGGTGTTATACTGTAGGTGTTATACTGTAGGTGTTATACTGTAGGTATTATACTGTAGGTGTTATACTGTAGGTGTTGTACTGTAGGTGTTGTACTGTAGGTGTTATACTGTAGGTGTTATACTGTAGGTGTTGTACTGTAGGTGTTATACTGTAGGTGTTGTACTGTAGGTGTTATACTGTAGGTGTTATACTGTAGGTGTTGTACTGTAGGTGTTATACTGTAGGTGTTATACTGTAGGTGTTATACTGTAGGTGTGTTATACTGTAGGTGTTATACTGTAGGTGTTGTACTGTAGGTGTTATACTGTAGGTGTTATACTGTAGGTGTTATACTGTAGGTGTTGTACTGTAGGTGTTATACTGTAGGTGTTATACTGTACTGTAGGTGTTATACTGTAGGTGTTATACTGTAGGTGTTGTACTGTAGGTGTTATACTGTAGGTGTTATACTGTAGGTGTTATACTGTAGGTGTTGTACTGTAGGTGTTATACTGTAGGTGTTATACTGTACTGTAGGTGTTGTACTGTAGGTTTTGTACTGTAGGTGTTATACTGTAGGTGTTATACTGTAGGTGTTATACTGTAGGTGTTATACTGTAGGTGTTGTACTGTAGGTGTTATACTGTAGGTGTTGTACTGTAGGTGTTATACTGTAGGTGTTATACTGTAGGTGTTATACTGTAGGTGTTATACTGTAGGTGTTGTACTGTAGGTGTTGTACTGTAGGTGTTATACTGTACTGTAGGTGTTATACTGTAGGTGTTATACTGTAGGTGTTATACTGTAGGTGTTATACTGTAGGTGTTGTACTGTAGGTGTTATACTGTAGGTGTTGTACTGTAGGTGTTATACTGTAGGTGTTATACTGTAGGTGTTATACTGTAGGTGTTGTACTGTAGGTGTTATACTGTAGGTGTTATACTGTAGGTGTTATACTGTAGGTGTTATACTGTAGGTGTTATACTGTACTGTAGGTGTTATACTGTAGGTGTTATACTGTAGGTGTTACACTGTAGGTGTTATACTGTAGGTGCTATACTGTACTGTAGGTGTTATACTGTAGGTGTTGTACTGTAGGTGTTGTACTGTAGGTGTTATACTGTAGGTGTTATACTGTAGGTGTTATACTGTAGGTGTTATACTGTAGGTGTTATACTGTAGGTGTTATACTGTACTGTAGGTGTTATACTGTAGGTGTTATACTGTAGGTGTTATACTGTAGGTGTTATACTGTAGGTGTTATACTGTAGGTGTTATACTGTAGGTGTTGTACTGTAGGTGTTATACTGTAGGTGTTGTACTGTAGGTGTTATACTGTAGGTGTTATACTTTACTGTAGGTGTTATACTGTAGGTGTTGTACTGTAGGTGTTATACTGTAGGTGTTGTACTGTAGGTGTTGTACTGTAGGTGTTGTACTGTAGGTGTTGTACTGTAGGTGTTATACTGTAGGTGTTGTACTGTAGGTGTTATACTGTAGGTGTTGTACTGTAGGTGTTATACTGTAGGTGTTGTACTGTAGGTGTTATACTGTAGGTGTTGTACTGTAGGTGTTGTACTGTAGGTGTTGTACTGTAGGTGTTATACTGTAGGTGTTGTACTGTAGGTGTTATACTGTAGGTGTTATACTGTAGGTGTTATACTGTACTGTAGGTGTTGTACTGTACTGTAGGTGTGTTATACTGTAGGTGTTATACTGTAGGTGTTATACTGTAGGTGTTATACTGTAGGTGTTATACTGTACTGTAGGTGTTGTACTGTACTGTAGGTGTTATACTGTACTGTAGGTGTTGTACTGTAGGTGTTATACTGTAGGTGTTGTACTGTAGGTGTTGTACTGTAGGTGTTATACTGTAGGTGTTATACTGTAGGTGTTATACTGTAGGTGTTGTACTGTAGGTGTTGTACTGTAGGTGTTATACTGTAGGTGTTATACTGTAGGTGTTATACTGTAGGTGTTGTACTGTAGGTGTTGTACTGTAGGTGTTATACTGTAGGTGTTATACTGTAGGTGTTATACTGTAGGTGTTGTACTGTAGGTGTTATACTGTAGGTGTTATACTGTACTGTAGGTGTTGTACTGTAGGTGTTGTACTGTACTGTAGGTGTTGTACTGTAGGTGTTATACTGTAGGTGTTATACTGTAGGTGTTATACTGTAGGTGTTGTACTGTAGGTGTTATACTGTACTGTAGGTGTTGTACTGCACTGTAGGTGTTGTACTGTAGGTGTTATACTGTAGGTGTTATACTGTAGGTGTTGTACTGTAGGTGTTGTACTGTAGGTGTTATACTGTAGGTGTTATACTGTACTGTAGGTGTTGTACTGTACTGTAGGTGTTGTACTGTAGGTGTTGTACTGTAGGTGTTATACTGTAGGTGTTATACTGTAGGTGTTGTACTGTAGGTGTTGTACTGTAGGTGTTGTACTGTAGGTGTTATACTGTAGGTGTTATACTGTAGGTGTTGTACTGTAGGTGTTATACTGTAGGTGTTGTACTGTAGGTGTTGTACTGTAGGTGTTATACTGTAGGTGTTATACTGTACTGTAGGTGTTATACTGTAGGTGTTATACTGTAGGTGTTATACTGTAGGTGTTGTACTGTACTGTAGGTGTTATACTGTAGGTGTTATACTGTACTGTAGGTGTTGTACTGTAAGTGTTATACTGTAGGTGTTATACTGTAGGTGTTATACTGTAGGTGTTGTACTGTACTGTAGGTGTTATACTGTACTGTAGGTGTTGTACTGTAGGTGTTATACTGTAGGTGTTATACTGTAGGTGTTGTACTGTAGGTGTTGTACTGTAGGTGTTGTACTGTAGGTGTTGTACTGTAGGTGTTGTACTGTAGGTGTTATACTGTAGGTGTTATACTGTAGGTGTTATACTGTAGGTGTTATACTGTAGGTGTTGTACTGTACTGTAGGTGTTGTACTGTAGGTGTTGTACTGTAGGTGTTATACTGTAGGTGTTGTACTGTAGGTGTTATACTGTAGGTGTTATACTGTAGGTGTTGTACTGTAGGTGTTGTACTGTAGGTTTTGTACTGTAGGTGTTATACTGTAGGTGTTGTACTGTAGGTGTTATACTGTAGGTGTTATACTGTAGGTGTTATACTGTAGGTGTTGTACTGTAGGTGTTGTACTGTAGGTGTTGTACTGTAGGTGTTGTACTGTAGGTGTTATACTGTAGGTGTTATACTGTAGGTGTTATACTGTAGGTGTTGTACTGTAGGTGTTATACTGTAGGTGTTGTACTGTAGGTGTTATACTGTAGGTGTTATACTGTAGGTGTTGTACTGTACTGTAGGTGTTGTACTGTAGGTGTTGTACTGTAGGTGTTATACTGTAGGTGTTATACTGTAGGTGTTGTACTGTAGGTGTTGTACTGTAGGTGTTATACTGTAGGTGTTGTACTGTAGGTGTTGTACTGTAGGTGTTATACTGTAGGTGTTATACTGTAGGTGTTGTACTGTAGGTGTTATACTGTAGGTGTTATACTGTAGGTGTTGTACTGTAGGTGTTGTACTGTAGGTGTTGTACTGTAGGTGTTGTACTGTAGGTGTTATACTGTAGGTGTTATACTGTAGGTGTTGTACTGTACTGTAGGTGTTATACTGTAGGTGTGTTATACTGTAGGTGTTATACTGTAGGTGTTGTACTGTAGGTGTTATACTGTAGGTGTTATACTGTAGGTGTTGTACTGTAGGTGTTGTACTGTAGGTGTTGTACTGTAGGTGTTATACTGTAGGTGTTGTACTGTAGGTGTTGTACTGTAGGTGTTGTACTGTAGGTGATATACTGTAGGTGTTATACTGTAGGTGTTATACTGTAGGTGTTGTACTGTACTGTAGGTGTTATACTGTAGGTGTTGTACTGTAGGTGTTATACTGTAGGTGTTATACTGTAGGTGTTGTACTGTAGGTGTTATACTGTAGGTGTTATACTGTAGGTGTTGTACTGTAGGTGTTATACTGTACTGTAGGTGTTATACTGTAGGTGTTATACTGTAGGTGTTATACTGTAGGTGTTGTACTGTAGGTGTTGTACTGTAGGTGTTATACTGTAGGTGTTATACTGTAGGTGTTATACTGTAGGTGTTATACTGTAGGTGTTATACTGTAGGTGTTGTACTGTAGGTGTTGTACTGTAGGTGTTATACTGTAGGTGTTATACTGTAGGTGTTGTACTGTAGGTGTTATACTGTAGGTGTTGTACTGTAGGTGTTATACTGTAGGTGTTATACTGTAGGTGTTGTACTGTAGGTGTTATACTGTAGGTGTTATACTGTAGGTGTGTTATACTGTAGGTGTTATACTGTAGGTGTTGTACTGTAGGTGTTATACTGTAGGTGTTATACTGTAGGTGTTATACTGTAGGTGTTGTACTGTAGGTGTTATACTGTAGGTGTTATACTGTACTGTAGGTGTTATACTGTAGGTGTTATACTGTAGGTGTTATACTGTAGGTGTTATACTGTAGGTGTTATACTGTAGGTGTTATACTGTAGGTGTTGTACTGTAGGTGTTATACTGTAGGTGTTATACTGTACTGTAGGTGTTGTACTGTAGGTTTTGTACTGTAGGTGTTATACTGTAGGTGTTATACTGTAGGTGTTATACTGTAGGTGTTATACTGTAGGTGTTGTACTGTAGGTGTTATACTGTAGGTGTTGTACTGTAGGTGTTATACTGTAGGTGTTATACTGTAGGTGTTATACTGTAGGTGTTATACTGTAGGTGTTGTACTGTAGGTGTTGTACTGTAGGTGTTATACTGTACTGTAGGTGTTATACTGTAGGTGTTGTACTGTAGGTGTTATACTGTAGGTGTTATACTGTAGGTGTTATACTGTAGGTGTTATACTGTAGGTGTTGTACTGTAGGTGTTATACTGTAGGTGTTGTACTGTAGGTGTTATACTGTAGGTGTTATACTGTAGGTGTTATACTGTAGGTGTTGTACTGTAGGTGTTATACTGTAGGTGTTATACTGTAGGTGTTATACTGTAGGTGTTATACTGTACTGTAGGTGTTATACTGTAGGTGTTATACTGTAGGTGTTATACTGTAGGTGTTATACTGTAGGTGTTATACTGTACTGTAGGTGTTATACTGTAGGTGTTGTACTGTAGGTGTTGTACTGTAGGTGTTATACTGTAGGTGTTGTACTGTAGGTGTTATACTGTAGGTGTGTTATACTGTAGGTGTTATACTGTAGGTGTTATACTGTAGGTGTTGTACTGTAGGTGTTATACTGTAGGTGTTATACTGTAGGTGTTATACTGTAGGTGTTGTACTGTAGGTGTTGTACTGTAGGTGTTTTACTGTAGGTGTTATACTGTAGGTGTTATACTGTAGGTGTTATACTGTAGGTGTTGTACTGTAGGTGTTATACTGTAGGTGTGTTATACTGTAGGTGTTATACTGTAGGTGTTGTACTGTAGGTGTTATACTGTAGGTGTTGTACTGTAGGTGTTATACTGTAGGTGTTGTACTGTAGGTGTTATACTGTAGGTGTGTTATACTGTAGGTGTTATACTGTAGGTGTTGTACTGTAGGTGTTATACTGTAGGTGTTGTACTGTAGGTGTTGTACTGTAGGTGTGTTATACTGTAGGTGTTATACTGTAGGTGTTGTACTGTAGGTGTTGTACTGTAGGTGTTATACTGTAGGTATTATACTGTAGGTGTTATACTGTAGGTGTTGTACTGTACTGTAGGTGTTATACTGTAGGTGTTATACTGTAGGTGTTATACTGTAGGTGTTGTACTGTAGGTGTTGTACTGTAGGTGATATACTGTAGGTGTTATACTGTAGGTGTTATACTGTAGGTGTTGTACTGTAGGTGTTATACTGTAGGTGTTGTACTGTAGGTGTTGTACTGTAGGTGTTATACTGTAGGTGTTATACTGTAGGTGTTATACTGTAGGTGTTGTACTGTACTGTAGGTGTTGTACTGTAGGTGTTGTACTGTAGGTGTTATACTGTAGGTGTTATACTGTAGGTGTTGTACTGTAGGTGTTATACTGTAGGTGTTATACTGTACTGTAGGTGTTGTACTGTACTGTAGGTGTTATACTGTAGGTGTTATACTGTAGGTGTTGTACTGTAGGTGTTATACTGTAGGTGTTGTACTGTAGGTGTTGTACTGTAGGTGTTATACTGTAGGTGTTGTACTGTAGGTGTTGTACTGTAGGTGTTATACTGTAGGTGTTATACTGTAGGTGTTATACTGTAGGTGATGTACTGTAGGTGTTATACTGTAGGTGTTATACTGTAGGTGTGTTATACTGTAGGTGTTATACTGTAGGTGTTATACTGTAGGTGTTATACTGTAGGTGTTGTACTGTAGGTGTTGTACTGTAGGTGTTGTACTGTAGGTGTTATACTGTAGGTGTTGTACTGTACTGTAGGTGTTGTACTGTAGGTGTTGTACTGTAGGTGTTATACTGTAGGTGTTATACTGTAGGTGTTATACTGTAGGTGTTGTACTGTAGGTGTTATACTGTAGGTGTTGTACTGTAGGTGTTGTACTGTAGGTGTTATACTGTAGGTGTTGTACTGTACTGTAGGTGTTGTACTGTAGGTGTTGTACTGTAGGTGTTATACTGTAGGTGTTATACTGTAGGTGTTATACTGTAGGTGTTATACTGTAGGTGTTATACTGTAGGTGTTATACTGTAGGTGTTGTACTGTAGGTGTTGTACTGTAGGTGTTATACTGTAGGTGTTATACTGTACTGTTGGTGTTGTACTGTAGGTGTTATACTGTACTGTAGGTGTTATACTGTAGGTGTTATACTGTAGGTGTTATACTGTAGGTGTTATACTGTAGGTGTTGTACTGTAGGTGTTGTACTGTAGGTGTTATACTGTAGGTGTTATACTGTAGGTGTTATACTGTAGGTGATATACTGTACTGTAGGTGTTATACTGTAGGTGTTGTACTGTAGGTGTTATACTGTAGGTGTTATACTGTAGGTGTTGTACTGTAGGTGTTATACTGTAGGTGTTGTACTGTAGGTGTTGTACTGTAGGTGTTATACTGTAGGTGTTGTACTGTACTGTAGGTGTTGTACTGTAGGTGTTGTACTGTAGGTGTTATACTGTAGGTGTTATACTGTAGGTGTTATACTGTAGGTGTTATACTGTAGGTGTTATACTGTAGGTGTTATACTGTAGGTGTTATACTGTAGGTGTTGTACTGTAGGTGTTGTACTGTAGGTGTTATACTGTAGGTGTTATACTGTAGGTGTTATACTGTAGGTGTTGTACTGTAGGTGTTATACTGTAGGTGTTGTACTGTAGGTGTTGTACTGTAGGTGTTATACTGTAGGTGTTGTACTGTACTGTAGGTGTTGTACTGTAGGTGTTGTACTGTAGGTGTTATACTGTAGGTGTTATACTGTAGGTGTTATACTGTAGGTGTTATACTGTAGGTGTTATACTGTAGGTGTTATACTGTAGGTGTTGTACTGTAGGTGTTGTACTGTAGGTGTTATACTGTAGGTGTTATACTGTACTGTAGGTGTTGTACTGTAGGTGTTATACTGTACTGTAGGTGTTATACTGTAGGTGTTATACTGTAGGTGTTATACTGTAGGTGTTATACTGTAGGTGTTGTACTGTAGGTGTTGTACTGTAGGTGTTATACTGTAGGTGTTGTACTGTAGGTGTTATACTGTACTGTAGGTGTTGTACTGTACTGTAGGTGTTATACTGTACTGTAGGTGTTGTACTGTAGGTGTTGTACTGTACTGTAGGTGTTATACTGTAGGTGTTGTACTGTAGGTGTTGTACTGTAGGTGTTATACTGTACTGTAGGTGTTATACTGTAGGTGTTATACTGTAGGTGTTATACTGTAGGTGTTGTACTGTACTGTAGGTGTTGTACTGTAGGTGTTATACTGTACTGTAGGTGTTATACTGTAGGTGTTATACTGTAGGTGTTGTACTGTAGGTGTTGTACTGTAGGTGTTGTACTGTAGGTGTTGTACTGTAGGTGTTGTACTGTAGGTGTTGTACTGTAGGTGTTATACTGTAGGTGTTATACTGTAGGTGTTATACTGTAGGTGTTGTACTGTAGGTGTTATACTGTAGGTGTTATACTGTAGGTGTTATACTGTAGGTGTTATACTGTACTGTAGGTGTTGTACTGTACTGTAGGTGTTATACTGTACTGTAGGTGTTGTACTGTAGGTGTTGTACTGTAGGTGTTATACTGTAGGTGTTATACTGTAGGTGTTGTACTGTAGGTGTTATACTGTAGGTGTTATACTGTACTGTAGGTGTTGTACTGTACTGTAGGTGTTATACTGTAGGTGTTATACTGTAGGTGTTGTACTGTAGGTGTTATACTGTAGGTGTTGTACTGTAGGTGTTGTACTGTAGGTGTTATACTGTAGGTGTTGTACTGTAGGTGTTGTACTGTAGGTGTTATACTGTAGGTGTTATACTGTAGGTGTTATACTGTAGGTGATGTACTGTAGGTGTTATACTGTAGGTGTTATACTGTAGGTGTGTTATACTGTAGGTGTTATACTGTAGGTGTTATACTGTAGGTGTTATACTGCAGGTGTTGTACTGTAGGTGTTGTACTGTAGGTGTTGTACTGTAGGTGTTATACTGTAGGTGTTGTACTGTACTGTAGGTGTTGTACTGTAGGTGTTGTACTGTAGGTGTTATACTGTAGGTGTTATACTGTAGGTGTTATACTGTAGGTGTTGTACTGTAGGTGTTATACTGTAGGTGTTGTACTGTAGGTGTTGTACTGTAGGTGTTATACTGTAGGTGTTGTACTGTACTGTAGGTGTTGTACTGTAGGTGTTATACTGTAGGTGTTATACTGTAGGTGTTATACTGTAGGTGTTATACTGTAGGTGTTATACTGTAGGTGTTATACTGTAGGTGTTGTACTGTAGGTGTTGTACTGTAGGTGTTATACTGTAGGTGTTATACTGTACTGTAGGTGTTGTACTGTAGGTGTTATACTGTACTGTAGGTGTTATACTGTAGGTGTTATACTGTAGGTGTTATACTGTAGGTGTTATACTGTAGGTGTTGTACTGTAGGTGTTGTACTGTAGGTGTTATACTGTAGGTGTTATACTGTAGGTGTTATACTGTAGGTGATATACTGTACTGTAGGTGTTATACTGTAGGTGTTGTACTGTAGGTGTTATACTGTAGGTGTTATACTGTAGGTGTTATACTGTAGGTGTTGTACTGTAGGTGTTATACTGTAGGTGTTGTACTGTAGGTGTTGTACTGTAGGTGTTATACTGTAGGTGTTGTACTGTACTGTAGGTGTTGTACTGTAGGTGTTGTACTGTAGGTGTTATACTGTAGGTGTTATACTGTAGGTGTTATACTGTAGGTGTTATACTGTAGGTGTTGTACTGTAGGTGTTATACTGTAGGTGTTATACTGTAGGTGTTGTACTGTAGGTGTTGTACTGTAGGTGTTATACTGTAGGTGTTATACTGTAGGTGTTATACTGTAGGTGTTGTACTGTAGGTGTTATACTGTAGGTGTTGTACTGTAGGTGTTGTACTGTAGGTGTTATACTGTAGGTGTTGTACTGTACTGTAGGTGTTGTACTGTAGGTGTTGTACTGTAGGTGTTATACTGTAGGTGTTATACTGTAGGTGTTATACTGTAGGTGTTATACTGTAGGTGTTATACTGTAGGTGTTATACTGTAGGTGTTGTACTGTAGGTGTTGTACTGTAGGTGTTATACTGTAGGTGTTATACTGTACTGTAGGTGTTGTACTGTAGGTGTTATACTGTACTGTAGGTGTTATACTGTAGGTGTTATACTGTAGGTGTTATACTGTAGGTGTTATACTGTAGGTGTTGTACTGTAGGTGTTGTACTGTAGGTGTTATACTGTAGGTGTTGTACTGTAGGTGTTATACTGTACTGTAGGTGTTGTACTGTACTGTAGGTGTTATACTGTACTGTAGGTGTTGTACTGTAGGTGTTGTACTGTACTGTAGGTGTTATACTGTAGGTGTTGTACTGTAGGTGTTGTACTGTAGGTGTTATACTGTACTGTAGGTGTTATACTGTAGGTGTTATACTGTAGGTGTTATACTGTAGCTGTTGTACTGTACTGTAGGTGTTGTACTGTAGGTGTTATACTGTACTGTAGGTGTTATACTGTAGGTGTTATACTGTAGGTGTTGTACTGTAGGTGTTGTACTGTAGGTGTTGTACTGTAGGTGTTGTACTGTAGGTGTTGTACTGTAGGTGTTGTACTGTAGGTGTTATACTGTAGGTGTTATACTGTAGGTGTTATACTGTAGGTGTTGTACTGTAGGTGTTATACTGTAGGTGTTATACTGTAGGTGTTATACTGTAGGTGTTATACTGTACTGTAGGTGTTGTACTGTACTGTAGGTGTTATACTGTACTGTAGGTGTTGTACTGTAGGTGTTGTACTGTAGGTGTTGTACTGTAGGTGTTATACTGTAGGTGTTGTACTGTAGGTGTTATACTGTAGGTGTTGTACTGTAGGTGTTATACTGTAGGTGTTGTACTGTAGGTGTTATACTGTAGGTGTTGTACTGTAAGTGTTATACTGTAGGTGTTGTACTGTAGGTGTTGTACTGTAGGTGTTGTACTGTAGGTGTTGTACTGTAGGTGTTATACTGTAGGTGTTGTACTGTAGGTGTTGTACTGTAGGTGTTGTACTGTAGGTGTTGTACTGTAGGTGTTATACTGTAGGTGTTGTACTGTAGGTGTTGTACTGTAGGTGTTGTACTGTAGGTGTTGTACTGTAGGTGTTATACTGTAGGTGTTATACTGTAGGTGTTGTACTGTAGGTGTTATACTGTAGGTGTTATACTGTAGGTGTTATACTGTAGGTGTTATACTGTAGGTGTTGTACTGTAGGTGTTATACTGTAGGTGTTGTACTGTAGGTGTTGTACTGTAGGTGTTATACTGTAGGTGTTATACTGTAGGTGTTGTACTGTAGGTGTTATACTGTAGGTGTTATACTGTAGGTGTTATACTGTAGGTGATATACTGTAGGTGTTGTACTGTAGGTGTTATACTGTAGGTGTTGTACTGTAGGTGTTGTACTGTAGGTGATATACTGTACTGTAGGTGTAATACTGTAGGTGTTGTACTGTAGGTGATATACTGTAGGTGTTGTACTGTAGGTGTTATACTGTAGGTGTTGTACTGTAGGTGTTGTACTGTAGGTGTTATACTGTAGGTGTTATACTGTAGGTGTTATACTGTAGGTGTTGTACTGTAGGTGTTGTACTGTACTGTAGGTGTTGTACTGTAGGTGTTATACTGTAGGTGTTGTACTGTAGGTGTTGTACTGTAGGTGTTATACTGTAGGTGTTGTACTGTAGGTGTTGTACTGTAGGTGTTATACTGTAGGTGTTATACTGTAGGTGTTATACTGTAGGTGTTGTACTGTAGGTGGTATACTGTAGGTGTTATACTGTAGGTGTTATACTGTAGGTGTTATACTGTAGGTGTTGTACTGTAGGTGTTATACTGTAGGTGTTATACTGTACTGTAGGTGTTGTACTGTAGGTGTTGTACTGTACTGTAGGTGTTGTACTGTAGGTGTTATACTGTAGGTGTTATACTGTAGGTGTTATACTGTAGGTGTTGTACTGTAGGTGTTATACTGTACTGTAGGTGTTGTACTGTACTGTAGGTGTTGTACTGTAGGTGTTGTACTGTAGGTGTTATACTGTAGGTGTTGTACTGTAGGTGTTGTACTGTAGGTGTTATACTGTAGGTGTTATACTGTACTGTAGGTGTTGTACTGTACTGTAGGTGTTGTACTGTACTGTAGGTGTTATACTGTAGGTGTTGTACTGTAGGTGTTGTACTGTAGGTGTTATACTGTAGGTGTTGTACTGTAGGTGTTATACTGTAGGTGTGTTATACTGTAGGTGTTATACTGTAGGTGTTATACTGTAGGTGTTGTACTGTAGGTGTTATACTGTAGGTGTTATACTGTAGGTGTTATACTGTAGGTGTTGTACTGTAGGTGTTGTACTGTAGGTGTTATACTGTAGGTGTTATACTGTAGGTGTTATACTGTAGGTGTTATACTGTAGGTGTTGTACTGTAGGTGTTATACTGTAGGTGTGTTATACTGTAGGTGTTATACTGTAGGTGTTGTACTGTACTGTAGGTGTTATACTGTAGGTGTTATACTGTAGGTGTTGTACTGTAGGTGTTATACTGTAGGTGTGTTATACTGTAGGTGTTATACTGTAGGTGTTGTACTGTACTGTAGGTGTTATACTGTACTGTAGGTGTTATACTGTAGGTGTTATACTGTAGGTGTTGTACTGTAGGTGTTGTACTGTAGGTGTTATACTGTAGGTGTTATACTGTAGGTGTTGTACTGTAGGTGTTATACTGTAGGTGTGTTATACTGTAGGTGTTATACTGTAGGTGTTGTACTGTAGGTGTTGTACTGTAGTTGTGTTATACTGTAGGTGTTATACTGTAGGTGTTGTACTGTAGGTGTTGTACTGTAGGTGTTATACTGTAGGTATTATACTGTAGGTGTTATACTGTAGGTGTTGTACTGTACTGTAGGTGTTGTACTGTAGGTGTTATACTGTAGGTGTTGTACTGTAGGTGTTGTACTGTAGGTGTTATACTGTAGGTATTATACTGTAGGTGTTATACTGTAGGTGTTGTACTGTAGGTGTTATACTGTACTGTAGGTGTTATACTGTAGGTGTTATACTGTAGGTGTTGTACTGTAGGTGTTGTACTGTAGGTGTTGTACTGTAGGTGATATACTGTAGGTGTTATACTGTAGGTGTTATACTGTAGGTGTTGTACTGTAGGTGTTATACTGTAGGTGTTGTACTGTAGGTGTTATACTGTAGGTGTTATACTGTAGGTGTTGTACTGTAGGTGTTATACTGTAGGTGTTATACTGTAGGTGTTATACTGTAGGTGTTGTACTGTACTGTAGGTGTTGTACTGTAGGTGTTGTACTGTAGGTGTTATACTGTAGGTGTTATACTGTAGGTGTTGTACTGTAGGTGTTATACTGTAGGTGTTATACTGTACTGTAGGTGTTGTACTGTACTGTAGGTGTTGTACTGTAGGTGTTGTACTGTAGGTGTTATACTGTAGGTGTTATACTGTAGGTGTTGTACTGTACTGTAGGTGTTATACTGTAGGTGTTATACTGTAGGTGTTATACTGTAGGTGATGTACTGTAGGTGTTATACTGTAGGTGTGTTATACTGTAGGTGTTATACTGTAGGTGTTATACTGTAGGTGTTATACTGTAGGTGTTGTACTGTAGGTGTTGTACTGTAGGTGTTGTACTGTAGGTGTTATACTGTAGGTGTTGTACTGTACTGTAGGTGTTGTACTGTAGGTGTTGTACTGTAGGTGTTATACTGTAGGTGTTATACTGTAGGTGTTATACTGTAGGTGTTGTAATGTAGGTGTTATACTGTAGGTCTTGTACTGTAGGTGTTGTACTGTAGGTGTTGTACTGTACTGTAGGTGTTGTACTGTAGGTGTTGTACTGTAGGTGTTATACTGTAGGTGTTATACTGTAGGTGTTATACTGTAGGTGTTATACTGTAGGTGTTATACTGTAGGTGTTATACTGTAGGTGTTATACTGTAGGTGTTGTACTGTGGGTGTTGTACTGTAGGTGTTATACTGTAGGTGTTGTACTGTAGGTGTTGTACTGTAGGTGTTATACTGTAGGTGTTGTACTGTAGGTGTTATACTGTAGGTGTTATACTGTACTGTAGGTGTTGTACTGTAGGTGTTATACTGTACTGTAGGTGTTATACTGTAGGTGTTATACTGTAGGTGTTATACTGTAGGTGTTATACTGTAGGTGTTGTACTGTAGGTGTTGTACTGTAGGTGTTATACTGTAGGTGTTATACTGTAGGTGTTGTACTGTAGGTGTTGTACTGTAGGTGTTATACTGTAGGTGTTGTACTGTAGGTGTTATACTGTACTGTAGGTGTTGTACTGTACTGTAGGTGTTATACTGTACTGTAGGTGTTGTACTGTAGGTGTTGTACTGTACTGTAGGTGTTATACTGTAGGTGTTGTACTGTAGGTGTTGTACTGTAGGTGTTATACTGTACTGTAGGTGTTATACTGTAGGTGTTATACTGTAGGTGTTATACTGTAGGTGTTGTACTGTACTGTAGGTGTTGTACTGTAGGTGTTATACTGTACTGTAGGTGTTATACTGTAGGTGTTGTACTGTAGGTGTTGTACTGTAGGTGTTGTACTGTAGGTGTTGTACTGTAGGTGTTGTACTGTAGGTGTTATACTGTAGGTGTTATACTGTAGGTGTTATACTGTAGGTGTTATACTGTAGGTGTTATACTGTAGGTGTTATACTGTAGGTGTTATACTGTACTGTAGGTGTTGTACTGTACTGTAGGTGTTATACTGTACTGTAGGTGTTGTACTGTAGGTGTTATACTGTAGGTGTTGTACTGTAGGTGTTATACTGTAGGTGTTGTACTGTAGGTGTTGTACTGTAGGTGTTGTACTGTAGGTGTTATACTGTAGGTGTTGTACTGTAGGTGTTGTACTGTAGGTGTTGTACTGTAGGTGTTGTACTGTAGGTGTTGTACTGTAGGTGTTATACTGTAGGTGTTGTACTGTAGGTGTTGTACTGTAGGTGTTGTACTGTAGGTGTTGTACTGTAGGTGTTATACTGTAGGTGTTGTACTGTAGGTGTTGTACTGTAGGTGTTATACTGTAGGTGTTGTACTGTAGGTGTTATACTGTAGGTGTTGTACTGTAGGTGTTATACTGTAGGTGTTATACTGTAGGTGTTATACTGTAGGTGTTATACTGTAGGTGTTGTACTGTAGGTGTTATACTGTAGGTGTTGTACTGTAGGTGTTGTACTGTAGGTGTTATACTGTAGGTGTTATACTGTAGGTGTTGTACTGTAGGTGTTATACTGTAGGTGTTATACTGTAGGTGTTATACTGTAGGTGATATACTGTAGGTGTTGTACTGTAGGTGTTATACTGTAGGTGTTGTACTGTAGGTGTTGTACTGTAGGTGATATACTGTACTGTAGGTGTTATACTGTAGGTGTTGTACTGTAGGTGATATACTGTAGGTGTTGTACTGTAGGTGTTATACTGTAGGTGTTATACTGTAGGTGTTATACTGTAGGTGTTGTACTGTAGGTGTTGTACTGTACTGTAGGTGTTGTACTGTAGGTGTTATACTGTAGGTGTTGTACTGTAGGTGTTGTACTGTAGGTGTTATACTGTAGGTGTTGTACTGTAGGTGTTGTACTGTAGGTGTTATACTGTAGGTGTTATACTGTAGGTGTTGTACTGTAGGTGTTATACTGTAGGTGTTATACTGTACTGTAGGTGTTGTACTGTAGGTGTTGTACTGTACTGTAGGTGTTGTACTGTAGGTGTTATACTGTAGGTGTTATACTGTAGGTGTTATACTGTAGGTGTTGTACTGTAGGTGTTATACTGTACTGTAGGTGTTGTACTGTACTGTAGGTGTTGTACTGTAGGTGTTGTACTGTAGGTGTTATACTGTAGGTGTTGTACTGTAGGTGTTGTACTGTAGGTGTTATACTGTAGGTGTTATACTGTACTGTAGGTGTTGTACTGTACTGTAGGTGTTGTACTGTAGGTGTTGTACTGTAGGTGTTATACTGTAGGTGTTATACTGTAGGTGTTGTACTGTAGGTGTTATACTGTAGGTGTTATACTGTACTGTAGGTGTTGTACTGTACTGTAAGTGTTGTACTGTAGGTGTTGTACTGTAGGTGTTATACTGTAGGTGTTATACTGTAGGTGTTGTACTGTACTGTAGGTGTTATACTGTAGGTGTTATACTGTAGGTGTTATACTGTAGGTGATGTACTGTAGGTGTTATACTGTAGGTGTTATACTGTAGGTGTATTATACTGTAGGTGTTATACTGTAGGTGTTGTACTGTAGGTGTTGTACTGTAGGTGTTGTACTGTAGGTGTTGTACTGTAGGTGTTGTACTGTAGGTGTTATACTGTAGGTGTTATACTGTAGGTGTTATACTGTAGGTGTTGTACTGTACTGTAGGTGTTGTACTGTAGGTGTTGTACTGTAGGTGTTATACTGTAGGTGTTATACTGTAGGTGTTGTACTGTAGGTGTTGTACTGTACTGTAGGTGTTGTACTGTAGGTGTTGTACTGTACTGTAGGTGTTGTACTGTAGGTGTTATACTGTAGGTGTTATACTGTAGGTGTTATACTGTAGGTGTTATACTGTAGGTGTTGTACTGTAGGTGTTATACTGTAGGTGTTGTACTGTAGGTGTTATACTGTAGGTGTTGTACTGTAGGTGTTGTACTGTAGGTGTTGTACTGTAGGTGTTATAATGTAGGTGTTGTACTGTAGGTGTTGTACTGTAGGTGTTATACTGTAGGTGTTATACTGTAGGTGTTGTACTGTAGGTGTTGTACTGTAGGTGTTATACTGTAGGTGTTATACTGTAGGTGTTATACTGTAGGTGTTGTACTGTAGGTGTTATACTGTAGGTGTTATACTGTAGGTGTTATACTGTAGGTGTTATACTGTACTGTAGGTGTTATACTGTAGGTGTGTTATACTGTAGGTGTTATACTGTAGGTGTTGTACTGTAGGTGTTATACTGTAGGTTTTATACTGTAGGTGTTATACTGTAGGTGTTGTACTGTAGGTGTTATACTGTAGGTGTTATACTGTAGGTGTGTTATACTGTAGGTGTTATACTGTAGGTGTTGTACTGTAGGTGTTATACTGTAGGTGTTATACTGTAGGTGTTATACTGTAGGTGTTATACTGTAGGTGTTATACTGTACTGTAGGTGTTGTACTGTAGGTATTATACTGTAGGTGTTATACTGTAGGTGTTATACTGTAGGTGTTATACTGTAGGTGTTATACTGTAGGTGTTGTACTGTAGGTGTTATACTGTAGGTGTTATACTGTAGGTGTTGTACTGTAGGTGTTATACTGTAGGTGTTATACTGTAGGTGTTGTACTGTAGGTGTTGTACTGTAGGTGTTATACTGTAGGTGTTGTACTGTAGGTGTTATACTGTAGGTGTTGTACTGTAGGTGTTATAATGTAGGTGTTATACTGTAGGTGTTATACTGTAGGTGTTATACTGTAGGTGTTGTACTGTAGGTGTTGTACTGTAGGTGTTGTACTGTACTGTAGGTGTTATACTGTAGGTGTTGTACTGTAGGTGTTGTACTGTACTGTAGGTGTTATACTGTAGGTGTTGTACTGTAGGTGTTATACTGTAGGTGTTATACTGTAGGTGTTATACTGTAGGTGTTATACTGTAGGTGTTGTACTGTAGGTGTTGTACTGTAGGTGTTGTACTGTACTGTAGGTGTTATACTGTAGGTGTTGTACTGTACTGTAGGTGTTGTACTGTAGGTGTTATACTGTAGGTATTGTACTGTAGGTGTTATACTGTAGGTGTTGTACTGTAGGTGTTGTACTGTAGGTGTTGTACTGTACTGTAGGTGTTATACTGTAGGTGTTTTACTGTAGGTGTTATACTGTAGGTGTTATACTGTAGGTGTTATACTGTAGGTGTTGTACTGTAGGTGTTATACTGTATGTGTGTTATACTGTAGGTGTTATACTGTAGGTGTTGTACTGTAGGTGTTGTACTGTAGGTGTGTTATACTGTAGGTGTTATACTGTAGGTGTTGTACTGTAGGTGTTGTACTGTAGGTGTTATACTGTAGGTATTATACTGTAGGTGTTATACTGTAGGTGTTGTACTGTACTGTAGGTGTTATACTGTAGGTGTTATACTGTAGGTGTTATACTGTACTGTAGGTGTTGTACTGTAGGTGATATACTGTAGGTGTTGTACTGTAGGTGTTGTACTGTAGGTGTTATACTGTAGGTGTTATACTGTACTGTAGGTGTTGTACTGTACTGTAGGTGTTGTACTGTAGGTGTTGTACTGTAGGTGTTATACTGTAGGTGTTATACTGTAGGTGTTGTACTCTAGGTGTTATACTGTAGGTGTTATACTGTACTGTAGGTGTTGTACTGTACTGTAGGTGTTGTACTGTAGGTGTTGTACTCTAGGTGTTATACTGTAGGTGTTATACTGTACTGTAGGTGTTGTACTGTACTGTAGGTGTTGTACTGTAGGTGTTGTACTGTAGGTGTTATACTGTAGGTGTTATACTGTAGGTGTTATACTGTAGGTGTGTTATACTGTAGGTGTTATACTGTAGGTGTTATACTGTAGGTGTTATACTGTAGGTGTTGTACTGTAGGTGTTGTACTGTAGGTGTTATACTGTAGGTGTTGTACTGTACTGTAGGTGTTGTACTGTAGGTGTTATACTGTACTGTAGGTGTTGTACTGTAGGTGTTGTACTGTAGGTGTTGTACTGTAGGTGTTGTACTGTACTGTAGGTGTTGTACTGTAGGTGTTATACTGTAGGTGTTGTACTGTACTGTAGGTGTTGTACTGTAGGTGTTGTACTGTAGGTGTTATACTGTAGGTGTTATACTGTAGGTGTTGTACTGTAGGTGTTGTACTGTAGGTGTTATACTGTAGGTGTTGTACTGTAGGTGTTGTACTGTACTGTAGGTGTTGTACTGTACTGTAGGTGTTGTACTGTACTGTAGGTGTTGTACTGTAGGTGTTGTACTGTAGGTGTTATACTGTAGGTGTTATACTGTAGGTGTTGTACTGTAGGTGTTGTACTGTAGGTGTTGTACTGTAGGTGTTATACTGTAGGTGTTATACTGTAGGTGTTGTACTGTAGGTGTTGTACTGTAGGTGTTATACTGTAGGTGTGTTATACTGTAGGTGTGTTATACTGTAGGTGTTGTACTGTAGGTGTTGTACTGTAGGTGTTGTACTGTAGGTGTTATACTGTAGGTGTTATACTGTAGGTGTTATACTGTACTGTAGGTGTTATACTGTAGGTGTTATACTGTAGGTGTTGTACTGTAGGTGTTGTACTGTAGGTGTTGTACTGTAGGTGTTGTACTGTAGGTGATATACTGTACTGTAGGTGTTATACTGTAGGTGTTATACTGTAGGTGTTGTACTGTAGGTGTTGTACTGTAGGTGTTGTACTGTAGGTGTTATACTGTAGGTGTTGTACTGTAGGTGTTGTACTGTAGGTGTTATACTGTAGGTGTTATACTGTAGGTGTTGTACTGTAGGTGTTATACTGTACTGTAGGTGTTGTACTGTAGGTGTTGTACTGTAGGTGTTATACTGTAGGTGTTATACTGTAGGTGTTATACTGTAGGTGTTATACTGTAGGTGTTATACTGTAGGTGTTGTACTGTAGGTGTTATACTGTAGGTGTGTTATACTGTAGGTGTTATACTGTAGGTGTTATACTGTAGGTGTTGTACTGTAGGTGTTGTACTGTAGGTGTTATACTGTAGGTGTGTTATACTGTAGGTGTTATACTGTAGGTGTTGTACTGTAGGTGTTGTACTGTAGGTGTTGTACTGTAGGTGTGTTATACTATAGGTGTTATACTGTAGGTGTTGTACTGTAGGTGTTGTACTGTAGGTGTTGTACTGTAGGTGTTATACTGTAGGTGTTGTACTGTAGGTGTTATACTGTAGGTGTTATACTGTACTGTAGGTGTTGTACTGTAGGTTTTGTACTGTAGGTGTTATACTGTAGGTGTTATACTGTAGGTGTTATACTGTAGGTGTTGTACTGTAGGTGTTGTACTGTAGGTGTTATACTGTAGGTGTTATACTGTAGGTGTTATACTGTAGGTGTTATACTGTAGGTGTTATACTGTAGGTGTTGTACTGTAGGTGTTGTACTGTAGGTGTTGTACTGTACTGTAGGTGTTATACTGTAGGTGTTGTACTGTAGGTGTTGTACTGTAGGTGTTATACTGTAGGTGTTGTACTGTAGGTGTTGTACTGTAGGTGTTGTACTGTAGGTGTTATACTGTAGGTGTTATACTGTAGGTGTTGTACTGTAGGTTTTGTACTGTAGGTGTTATACTGTAGGTGTTATACTGTAGGTGTTATACTGTAGGTGTTATACTGTAGGTGTTGTACTGTAGGTGTTATACTGTAGGTGTTGTACTGTAGGTGTTATACTGTAGGTGTTATACTGTAGGTGTTGTACTGTAGGTGTTATACTGTAGGTGTTGTACTGTAGGTGTTATACTGTAGGTGTTATACTGTAGGTGTTATACTGTAGGTGTTATACTGTAGGTGTTATACTGTAGGTGTTGTACTGTACTGTAGGTGTTGTACTGTAGGTGTTATACTGTAGGTATTATACTGTAGGTGTTATACTGTAGGTGTTGTACTGTACTGTAGGTGTTATACTGTAGGTGTTATACTGTAGGTGTTATACTGTAGGTGTTGTACTGTAGGTGTTATACTGTAGGTGTTATACTGTAGGTGTTATACTGTAGGTGTTATACTGTACTGTAGGTGTTATACTGTAGGTGTTGTACTGTACTGTAGGTGTTAAACTGTAGGTGTTATACTGTAGGTGGTATACTGTTGGTGTTGTACTGTAGGTGTTGTACTGTAGGTGTTATACTGTAGGTGTTATACTGTAGGTGATATACTGTAGGTGTTATACTGTAGGTGTTATACTGTAGGTGTTGTACTGTAGGTGTTGTACTGTAGGTGTTATACTGTAGGTGTTGTACTGTAGGTGTTATACTGTAGGTGTTATACTGTAGGTGTTATACTGTAGGTGTTGTACTGTAGGTGGTATACTGTAGGTGTTATACTGTACTGTAGGTGTTGTACTGTAGGTGTTGTACTGTAGGTGTTATACTGTAGGTGTTGTACTGTAGGTGTTATACTGTAGGTGTTATACTGTAGGTGTTATACTGTAGGTGTTATACTGTAGGTGTTGTACTGTAGGTGGTATACTGTAGGTGTTATACTGTACTGTAGGTGTTATACTGTAGGTGATATACTGTAGGTGGTATACTGTAGGTGTTATACTGTAGGTGTTGTACTGTAGGTTTTGTACTGTAGGTGTTTTACTGTAGGTGTTATACTGTAGGTGTTGTACTGTAGGTGTTGTACTGTACTGTAGGTGTTATACTGTAGGTGTTGTACTGTAGGTGTTGTACTGTAGGTGTTATACTGTAGGTGTTATACTGTAGGTGTTATACTGTAGGTGATATACTGTAGGTGTTGTACTGTAGGTGTTATACTGTAGGTGTTATACTGTAGGTGTTATACTGTAGGTGGTATACTGTAGGTGTTGTACTGTAGGTGTTGTACTGTACTGTAGGTATTATACTGTAGGTGTTATACTGTAGGTGTTGTGCTGTACTGTAGGTGTTATACTGTAGGTGTTATACTGTAGGTGTTGTACTGTACTGTAGGTGTTATACTGTAGGTGTTATACTGTAGGTGTTATACTGTAGGTGTTGTACTGTAGGTGTTGTACTGTAGGTGATATACTGTAGGTGTTATACTGTAGGTGTTATACTGTAGGTGTTATACTGTAGGTGTGTTGTACTGTAGGTGTTGTACTGTAGGTGTTGTACTGTAGGTGTTATACTGTAGGTGTTGTACTGTAGGTGTTGTACTGTACTGTAGGTGTTATACTGTAGGTGTTGTACTGTAGGTGTTGTACTGTACTGTAGGTGTTATACTGTAGGTGATATACTGTAGGTGTTATACTGTAGGTGTTATACTGTAGGTGTTGTACTGTAGGTGTTGTACTGTAGGTGTTATACTGTAGGTGTTATACTGTAGGTGTTGTACTGTACTGTAGGTATTATACTGTAGGTGTTATACTGTAGGTGTTGTGCTGTACTGTAGGTGTTGTACTGTAGGTGTTATACTGTAGGTGTTGTACTGTAGGTGATATACTGTAGGTGTTATACTGTAGGTGATATACTGTAGGTGATATACTGTAGGTGTTGTACTGTAGGTGTTATACTGTAGGTGTTATACTGTAGGTGTTATACTGTACTGTAGGTGTTATACTGTACTGTAGGTGTTATACTGTAGGTGTTGTACTGTAGGTGTTGTACTGTACTGTAGGTGTTATACTGTAGGTGTTGTACTGTACTGTAGGTGTTATACTGTAGGTGTTATACTGTAGGTGTTATACTGTAGGTGTTGTACTGTAGGTGTTATACTGTAGGTGTTATACTGTAGGTGTTATACTGTAGGTGTTATACTGTAGGTGTTATACTGTACTGTAGGTGTTATACTGTACTGTAGGCGTTATACTGTACTGTAGGTGTTATACTGTACTGTAGGTGTTATACTGTAGGTGTTATACTGTAGGTGTTGTACTGTACTGTAGGTGTTGTACTGTAGGTGATATACTGTAGGTGTTATACTGTAGGTGTTGTACTGTAGGTGTTGTACTCTACTGTAGGTGATATACTGTAGGTGTTGTACTGTACTGTAGGTGTTGTACTGTACTGTAGGTGTTATACTGTACTGTAGGTGTTGTACTGTACTGTAGGTGATATACTGTAGGTGTTATACTGTAGGTGTTATACTGTACTGTAGGTGTTGTACTGTACTGTAGGTGTTATACTGTACTGTAGGTGTTATACTGTACTGTAGGTGTTATACTGTAGGTGTTATACTGTAGGTGTTATACTGTACTGTAGGTGTTATACTGTACTGTAGGTGTTATACTGTAGGTGTTATACTGTAGGTGTTATACTGTAGGTGTTATACTGTAGGTGTTATACTGTAGGTGTTGTACTGTAGGTGTTGTACTGTAGGTGTTATACTGTAGGTGTTGTACTGTAGGTGTTATACTGTAGGTGTTGTACTGTAGGTGTTATACTGTAGGTGTTATACTGTAGGTGTTGTACTGTAGGTGTTATACTGTAGGTGTTGTACTGTAGGTGTTATACTGTAGGTGTTATACTGTAGGTGTTATACTGTAGGTGTTGTACTGTAGGTGTTGTACTGTAGGTGTTATACTGTAGGTGTTGTACTGTACTGTAGGTGTTATACTGTAGGTGTTGTACTGTAGGTGTTATACTGTAGGTGTTATACTGTAGGTGTTATACTGTAGGTGTTGTACTGTAGGTGTTGTACTGTACTGTAGGTGTTATACTGTAGGTGTTGTACTGTAGGTGTTGTACTGTAGGTGTTATACTGTAGGTGTTATACTGTAGGTGTTATACTGTAGGTGTTGTACTGTAGGTGTTATACTGTACTGTAGGTGTTGTACTGTAGGTGTTATACTGTAGGTGTTGTACTGTAGGTGTTGTACTGTAGGTGTTGTACTGTAGGTGTTATACTGTACTGTAGGTGTTATACTGTAGGTGTTATACTGTAGGTGTTATACTGTAGGTGTTGTACTGTAGGTGTTATACTGTAGGTGTTGTACTGTAGGTGTTATACTGTAGGTGTTATACTGTAGGTGTTATACTGTAGGTGTTGTACTGTACTGTAGGTGTTGTACTGTAGGTGTTATACTGTAGGTGTTATACTGTAGGTGTTGTACTGTAGGTGTTGTACTGTAGGTGTTGTACTGTAGGTGTTATACTGTAGGTGTTGTACTGTAGGTGTTATACTGTAGGTGTTGTACTGTAGGTGTTGTACTGTAGGTGTTATACTGTAGGTGTTATACTGTAGGTGTTGTACTGTAGGTGTTGTACTGTAGGTGTTGTACTGTAGGTGTTATACTGTAGGTGTTATACTGTAGGTGTTATACTGTAGGTGTTATACTGTAGGTGTTATACTGTAGGTGTTATACTGTAGGTGTTGTACTGTACTGTAGGTGTTTTACTGTAGGTGTTATACTGTACTGTAGGTGTTGTACTGTAGGTGTTGTACTGTAGGTGTGTTGTACTGTAGGTGTTATACTGTAGGTGTTATACTGTAGGTGTTATACTGTAGGTGTTGTACTGTACTGTAGGTGTTGTACTGTACTGTAGGTGTTGTACTGTAGGTGTTATACTGTAGGTGTTATACTGTAGGTGTTATACTGTACTGTAGGTGTTGTACTGTAGGTGTTATACTGTAGGTGTTATACTGTAGGTGTGTTGTACTGTAGGTGTTATACTGTAGGTGTTATACTGTAGGTGTTGTACTGTAGATGTTCTACTGTAGGTGTTGTACTGTAGGTGTTGTACTGTAGGTGTTTTACTGTAGGTGTTATACTGTACTGTAGGTGTTGTACTGTAGGTGTTGTACTGTAGGTGTTATACTGTACTGTAGGTGTTATACTGTACTGTAGGTGTTATACTGTAGGTGTTATACTGTACTGTAGGTGTTATACTGTACTGTAGGTGTTATACTGTAGGTGTTATACTGTAGGTGTTATACTGTACTGTAGGTGTTGTACTGTAGGTGTTGTACTGTAGGTGTTATACTGTAGGTGTTATACTGTACTGTAGGTGTTATACTGTAGGTGTTATACTGTAGGTGTTATACTGTAGGTGTTGTACTGTAGGTGTTGTACTGTAGGTGTTATACTGTAGGTGTTATACTGTAGGTGTTATACTGTAGGTGTTGTACTGTAGGTGTTATACTGTAGGTGTTATACTGTACTGTAGGTGTTGTACTGTAGGTGATATACTGTAGGTGTTGTACTGTAGGTGTTGTACTGTAGGTGTTATACTGTAGGTGTTATACTGTACTGTAGGTGTTGTACTGTACTGTAGGTGTTGTACTGTAGGTGTTGTACTGTAGGTGTTATACTGTAGGTGTTATACTGTAGGTGTTGTACTCTAGGTGTTATACTGTAGGTGTTATACTGTACTGTAGGTGTTGTACTGTACTGTAGGTGTTGTACTGTAGGTGTTGTACTGTAGGTGTTATACTGTAGGTGTTATACTGTAGGTGTTATACTGTAGGTGTTATACTGTAGGTGTGTTATACTGTAGGTGTTATACTGTAGGTGTTATACTGTAGGTGTTATACTGTAGGTGTTGTACTGTAGGTGTTGTACTGTAGGTGTTATACTGTAGGTGTTGTACTGTACTGTAGGTGTTGTACTGTAGGTGTTATACTGTACTGTAGGTGTTGTACTGTAGGTGTTGTACTGTAGGTGTTGTACTGTAGGTGTTGTACTGTACTGTAGGTGTTGTACTGTAGGTGTTATACTGTAGGTGTTGTACTGTACTGTAGGTGTTGTACTGTAGGTGTTGTACTGTAGGTGTTATACTGTAGGTGTTATACTGTAGGTGTTGTACTGTAGGTGTTGTACTGTAGGTGTTATACTGTAGGTGTTGTACTGTAGGTGTTGTACTGTACTGTAGGTGTTGTGTTGTACTGTACTGTAGGTGTTGTACTGTAGGTGTTGTACTGTAGGTGTTATACTGTAGGTGTTATACTGTAGGTGTTGTACTGTAGGTGTTGTACTGTAGGTGTTGTACTGTAGGTGTTATACTGTAGGTGTTATACTGTAGGTGTTGTACTGTAGGTGTTGTACTGTAGGTGTTATACTGTAGGTGTGTTATACTGTAGGTGTGTTATACTGTAGGTGTTGTACTGTAGGTGTTGTACTGTAGGTGTTGTACTGTAGGTGTTATACTGTAGGTGTTATACTGTAGGTGTTATACTGTACTGTAGGTGTTATACTGTAGGTGTTATACTGTAGGTGTTGTACTGTAGGTGTTGTACTGTAGGTGTTGTACTGTAGGTGTTGTACTGTAGGTGATATACTGTACTGTAGGTGTTATACTGTAGGTGTTATACTGTAGGTGTTGTACTGTAGGTGTTGTACTGTAGGTGTTGTACTGTAGGTGTTATACTGTAGGTGTTGTACTGTAGGTGTTGTACTGTAGGTGTTATACTGTAGGTGTTATACTGTAGGTGTTGTACTGTAGGTGTTATACTGTACTGTAGGTGTTGTACTGAAGGTGTTGTACTGTAGGTGTTATACTGTAGGTGTTATACTGTAGGTGTTATACTGTAGGTGTTATACTGTAGGTGTTATACTGTAGGTGTTGTACTGTAGGTGTTATACTGTAGGTGTGTTATACTGTAGGTGTTATACTGTAGGTGTTATACTGTAGGTGTTGTACTGTAGGTGTTGTACTGTAGGTGTTATACTGTAGGTGTGTTATACTGTAGGTGTTATACTGTAGGTGTTGTACTGTAGGTGTTGTACTGTAGGTGTTGTACTGTAGGTGTGTTATACTATAGGTGTTATACTGTAGGTGTTGTACTGTAGGTGTTGTACTGTAGGTGTTGTACTGTAGGTGTTATACTGTAGGTGTTGTACTGTAGGTGTTATACTGTAGGTGTTATACTGTACTGTAGGTGTTGTACTGTAGGTTTTGTACTGTAGGTGTTATACTGTAGGTGTTATACTGTAGGTGTTATACTGTAGGTGTTGTACTGTAGGTGTTGTACTGTAGGTGTTATACTGTAGGTGTTATACTGTAGGTGTTATACTGTAGGTGTTATACTGTAGGTGTTATACTGTAGGTGTTATACTGTAGGTGTTGTACTGTAGGTGTTGTACTGTAGGTGTTGTACTGTACTGTAGGTGTTATACTGTAGGTGTTGTACTGTAGGTGTTGTACTGTAGGTGTTATACTGTAGGTGTTGTACTGTAGGTGTTGTACTGTAGGTGTTGTACTGTAGGTGTTATACTGTAGGTGTTATACTGTAGGTGTTGTACTGTAGGTTTTGTACTGTAGGTGTTATACTGTAGGTGTTATACTGTAGGTGTTATACTGTAGGTGTTATACTGTAGGTGTTGTACTGTAGGTGTTATACTGTAGGTGTTGTACTGTAGGTGTTATACTGTAGGTGTTATACTGTAGGTGTTGTACTGTAGGTGTTATACTGTAGGTGTTGTACTGTAGGTGTTATACTGTAGGTGTTATACTGTAGGTGTTATACTGTAGGTGTTATACTGTAGGTGTTATACTGTAGGTGTTGTACTGTACTGTAGGTGTTGTACTGTAGGTGTTATACTGTAGGTATTATACTGTAGGTGTTATACTGTAGGTGTTGTACTGTACTGTAGGTGTTATACTGTAGGTGTTATACTGTAGGTGTTATACTGTAGGTGTTGTACTGTAGGTGTTATACTGTAGGTGTTATACTGTAGGTGTTATACTGTAGGTGTTATACTGTACTGTAGGTGTTATACTGTAGGTGTTGTACTGTACTGTAGGTGTTAAACTGTAGGTGTTATACTGTAGGTGGTATACTGTTGGTGTTGTACTGTAGGTGTTGTACTGTAGGTGTTATACTGTAGGTGTTATACTGTAGGTGATATACTGTAGGTGTTATACTGTAGGTGTTATACTGTAGGTGTTGTACTGTAGGTGTTGTACTGTAGGTGTTATACTGTAGGTGTTGTACTGTAGGTGTTATACTGTAGGTGTTATACTGTAGGTGTTATACTGTAGGTGTTGTACTGTAGGTGGTATACTGTAGGTGTTATACTGTACTGTAGGTGTTGTACTGTAGGTGTTGTACTGTAGGTGTTATACTGTAGGTGTTGTACTGTAGGTGTTATACTGTAGGTGTTATACTGTAGGTGTTATACTGTAGGTGTTATACTGTAGGTGTTATACTGTAGGTGTTGTACTGTAGGTGTTATACTGTAGGTGTGTTATACTGTAGGTGTTATACTGTAGGTGTTATACTGTAGGTGTTGTACTGTAGGTGTTGTACTGTAGGTGTTATACTGTAGGTGTGTTATACTGTAGGTGTTATACTGTAGGTGTTGTACTGTAGGTGTTGTACTGTAGGTGTTGTACTGTAGGTGTGTTATACTATAGGTGTTATACTGTAGGTGTTGTACTGTAGGTGTTGTACTGTAGGTGTTGTACTGTAGGTGTTATACTGTAGGTGTTGTACTGTAGGTGTTATACTGTAGGTGTTATACTGTACTGTAGGTGTTGTACTGTAGGTTTTGTACTGTAGGTGTTATACTGTAGGTGTTATACTGTAGGTGTTATACTGTAGGTGTTGTACTGTAGGTGTTGTACTGTAGGTGTTATACTGTAGGTGTTATACTGTAGGTGTTATACTGTAGGTGTTATACTGTAGGTGTTATACTGTAGGTGTTATACTGTAGGTGTTGTACTGTAGGTGTTGTACTGTAGGTGTTGTACTGTACTGTAGGTGTTATACTGTAGGTGTTGTACTGTAGGTGTTGTACTGTAGGTGTTATACTGTAGGTGTTGTACTGTAGGTGTTGTACTGTAGGTGTTGTACTGTAGGTGTTATACTGTAGGTGTTATACTGTAGGTGTTGTACTGTAGGTTTTGTACTGTAGGTGTTATACTGTAGGTGTTATACTGTAGGTGTTATACTGTAGGTGTTATACTGTAGGTGTTGTACTGTAGGTGTTATACTGTAGGTGTTGTACTGTAGGTGTTATACTGTAGGTGTTATACTGTAGGTGTTGTACTGTAGGTGTTATACTGTAGGTGTTGTACTGTAGGTGTTATACTGTAGGTGTTATACTGTAGGTGTTATACTGTAGGTGTTATACTGTAGGTGTTATACTGTAGGTGTTGTACTGTACTGTAGGTGTTGTACTGTAGGTGTTATACTGTAGGTATTATACTGTAGGTGTTATACTGTAGGTGTTGTACTGTACTGTAGGTGTTATACTGTAGGTGTTATACTGTAGGTGTTATACTGTAGGTGTTGTACTGTAGGTGTTATACTGTAGGTGTTATACTGTAGGTGTTATACTGTAGGTGTTATACTGTACTGTAGGTGTTATACTGTAGGTGTTGTACTGTACTGTAGGTGTTAAACTGTAGGTGTTATACTGTAGGTGGTATACTGTTGGTGTTGTACTGTAGGTGTTGTACTGTAGGTGTTATACTGTAGGTGTTATACTGTAGGTGATATACTGTAGGTGTTATACTGTAGGTGTTATACTGTAGGTGTTGTACTGTAGGTGTTGTACTGTAGGTGTTATACTGTAGGTGTTGTACTGTAGGTGTTATACTGTAGGTGTTATACTGTAGGTGTTATACTGTAGGTGTTGTACTGTAGGTGGTATACTGTAGGTGTTATACTGTACTGTAGGTGTTGTACTGTAGGTGTTGTACTGTAGGTGTTATACTGTAGGTGTTGTACTGTAGGTGTTATACTGTAGGTGTTATACTGTAGGTGTTATACTGTAGGTGTTATACTGTAGGTGTTGTACTGTAGGTGGTATACTGTAGGTGTTATACTGTACTGTAGGTGTTATACTGTAGGTGATATACTGTAGGTGGTATACTGTAGGTGTTATACTGTAGGTGTTGTACTGTAGGTTTTGTACTGTAGGTGTTATACTGTAGGTGTTATACTGTAGGTGTTGTACTGTAGGTGTTGTACTGTACTGTAGGTGTTATACTGTAGGTGTTGTACTGTAGGTGTTGTACTGTAGGTGTTATACTGTAGGTGTTATACTGTAGGTGTTATACTGTAGGTGATATACTGTAGGTGTTGTACTGTAGGTGTTATACTGTAGGTGTTATACTGTAGGTGTTATACTGTAGGTGGTATACTGTAGGTGTTGTACTGTAGGTGTTGTACTGTACTGTAGGTATTATACTGTAGGTGTTATACTGTAGGTGTTGTGCTGTACTGTAGGTGTTATACTGTAGGTGTTATACTGTAGGTGTTGTACTGTACTGTAGGTGTTATACTGTAGGTGTTATACTGTAGGTGTTATACTGTAGGTGTTGTACTGTAGGTGTTGTACTGTAGGTGATATACTGTAGGTGTTATACTGTAGGTGTTATACTGTAGGTGTTATACTGTAGGTGTGTTGTACTGTAGGTGTTGTACTGTAGGTGTTGTACTGTAGGTGTTATACTGTAGGTGTTGTACTGTAGGTGTTGTACTGTACTGTAGGTGTTATACTGTAGGTGTTGTACTGTAGGTGTTGTACTGTACTGTAGGTGTTATACTGTAGGTGATATACTGTAGGTGTTATACTGTAGGTGTTATACTGTAGGTGTTGTACTGTAGGTGTTGTACTGTAGGTGTTATACTGTAGGTGTTATACTGTAGGTGTTGTACTGTACTGTAGGTATTATACTGTAGGTGTTATACTGTAGGTGTTGTGCTGTACTGTAGGTGTTGTACTGTAGGTGTTATACTGTAGGTGTTGTACTGTAGGTGATATACTGTAGGTGTTATACTGTAGGTGATATACTGTAGGTGATATACTGTAGGTGTTGTACTGTAGGTGTTATACTGTAGGTGTTATACTGTAGGTGTTATACTGTACTGTAGGTGTTATACTGTACTGTAGGTGTTATACTGTAGGTGTTGTACTGTAGGTGTTGTACTGTACTGTAGGTGTTATACTGTAGGTGTTGTACTGTACTGTAGGTGTTATACTGTAGGTGTTATACTGTAGGTGTTATACTGTAGGTGTTGTACTGTAGGTGTTATACTGTAGGTGTTATACTGTAGGTGTTATACTGTAGGTGTTATACTGTAGGTGTTATACTGTACTGTAGGTGTTATACTGTACTGTAGGCGTTATACTGTACTGTAGGTGTTATACTGTACTGTAGGTGTTATACTGTAGGTGTTATACTGTAGGTGTTGTACTGTACTGTAGGTGTTGTACTGTACTGTAGGTGATATACTGTAGGTGTTATACTGTAGGTGTTGTACTGTAGGTGTTGTACTCTACTGTAGGTGATATACTGTAGGTGTTGTACTGTACTGTAGGTGTTGTACTGTACTGTAGGTGTTATACTGTACTGTAGGTGTTGTACTGTACTGTAGGTGATATACTGTAGGTGTTATACTGTAGGTGTTATACTGTACTGTAGGTGTTATACTGTACTGTAGGTGTTATACTGTACTGTAGGTGTTATACTGTACTGTAGGTGTTATACTGTAGGTGTTATACTGTAGGTGTTATACTGTAGGTGTTATACTGTAGGTGTTGTACTGTAGGTGTTGTACTGTAGGTGTTATACTGTAGGTGTTGTACTGTAGGTGTTATACTGTAGGTGTTGTACTGTAGGTGTTATACTGTAGGTGTTATACTGTAGGTGTTGTACTGTAGGTGTTATACTGTAGGTGTTGTACTGTAGGTGTTATACTGTAGGTGTTATACTGTAGGTGTTATACTGTAGGTGTTGTACTGTAGGTGTTGTACTGTAGGTGTTATATTGTAGGTGTTGTACTGTACTGTAGGTGTTATACTGTAGGTGTTGTACTGTAGGTGTTATACTGTAGGTGTTATACTGTAGGTGTTATACTGTAGGTGTTGTACTGTAGGTGTTGTACTGTACTGTAGGTGTTATACTGTAGGTGTTGTACTGTAGGTGTTGTACTGTAGGTGTTGTACTGTAGGTGTTATACTGTACTGTAGGTGTTGTACTGTAGGTGTTATACTGTAGGTGTTGTACTGTAGGTGTTGTACTGTAGGTGTTGTACTGTAGGTGTTATACTGTACTGTAGGTGTTATACTGTAGGTGTTATACTGTAGGTGTTATACTGTAGGTGTTGTACTGTAGGTGTTATACTGTAGGTGTTGTACTGTAGGTGTTATACTGTAGGTGTTATACTGTAGGTGTTATACTGTAGGTGTTGTACTGTACTGTAGGTGTTGTACTGTAGGTGTTATACTGTAGGTGTTATACTGTAGGTGTTGTACTGTAGGTGTTGTACTGTAGGTGTTGTACTGTAGGTGTTATACTGTAGGTGTTGTACTGTAGGTGTTATACTGTAGGTGTTGTACTGTAGGTGTTGTACTGTAGGTGTTATACTGTAGGTGTTATACTGTAGGTGTTGTACTGTAGGTGTTGTACTGTAGGTGTTGTACTGTAGGTGTTATACTGTAGGTGTTATACTGTAGGTGTTATACTGTAGGTGTTATACTGTAGGTGTTATACTGTAGGTGTTGTACTGTACTGTAGGTGTTTTACTGTAGGTGTTATACTGTACTGTAGGTGTTGTACTGTAGGTGTTGTACTGTAGGTGTGTTGTACTGTAGGTGTTATACTGTAGGTGTTATACTGTAGGTGTTATACTGTAGGTGTTGTACTGTACTGTAGGTGTTGTACTGTACTGTAGGTGTTGTACTGTAGGTGTTATACTGTAGGTGTTATACTGTAGGTGTTATACTGTACTGTAGGTGTTGTACTGTAGGTGTTATACTGTAGGTGTGTTGTACTGTAGGTGTTATACTGTAGGTGTTATACTGTAGGTGTTGTACTGTAGATGTTCTACTGTAGGTGTTGTACTGTAGGTGTTGTACTGTAGGTGTTTTACTGTAGGTGTTATACTGTACTGTAGGTGTTGTACTGTAGGTGTTGTACTGTAGGTGTTATACTGTACTGTAGGTGTTATACTGTACTGTAGGTGTTATACTGTAGGTGTTATACTGTACTGTAGGTGTTATACTGTACTGTAGGTGTTATACTGTAGGTGTTATACTGTAGGTGTTATACTGTACTGTAGGTGTTGTACTGTAGGTGTTGTACTGTAGGTGTTATACTGTAGGTGTTATACTGTACTGTAGGTGTTATACTGTAGGTGTTATACTGTAGGTGTTATACTGTAGGTGTTGTACTGTAGGTGTTGTACTGTAGGTGTTATACTGTAGGTGTTATACTGTAGGTGTTATACTGTAGGTGTTATACTGTAGGTGTTGTACTGTAGGTGTTATACTGTAGGTGTTGTACTGTAGGTGTTATACTGTAGGTGTTGTACTGTAGGTGATATACTGTAGGTGTTGTACTGTAGGTGTTATACTGTAGGTGTTGTACTGTAGGTGGTATACTGTAGGTGTTGTACTGTAGGTGTTATACTGTAGGTGTTATACTGTAGGTGTTGTACTGTAGGTGTTATACTGTAGGTGTTATACTGTAGGTGTTGTACTGTAGGTGTTATACTGTAGGTGTTATACTGTACTGTAGGTGTTATACTGTAGGTGTTATACTGTACTGTAGGTGTTATACTGTAGGTGTTATACTGTAGGTGTTTTACTGTAGGTGTTATACTGTAGGTGTTATACTGTAGGTGTTAAACTGTAGGTGTTGTACTGTACTGTAGGTGTGTTGTACTGTAGGTGTTATACTGTAGGTGTTATACTGTAGGTGTTGTACTGTAGGTGTTATACTGTAGGTGTTATACTGTAGGTGTTGTACTGTAGGTGTTGTACTGTAGGTGTTATACTGTAGGTGTTATACTGTAGGTGTTGTACTGTAGGTGTTATACTGTAGGTGTTGTACTGTAGGTGTTGTACTGTAGGTGTTATACTGTAGGTGTTGTACTGTAGGTGTTGTACTGTAGGTGTTGTACTGTAGGTGTTGTACTGTAGGTGTTGTACTGTAGGTGTTATACTGTAGGTGTTGTACTGTAGGTGTTGTACTGTAGGTGTTATACTGTAGGTGTTATACTGTAGGTGTTGTACTGTAGGTGTTGTACTGTAGGTGTTATACTGTACTGTAGGTGTTATACTGTAGGTGTTATACTGTACTGTAGGTGTGTTGTACTGTAGGTGTTATACTGTAGGTGTTATACTGTAGGTGTTATACTGTACTGTAGGTGTTATACTGTAGGTGTTGTACTGTAGGTGTTGTACTGTAGGTGTTGTACTGTAGGTGTTGTACTGTAGGTGTTGTACTGTAGGTGTTGTACTGTACTGTAGGTGTTGTACTGTAGGTGTTGTACTGTAGGTGTTGTACTGTAGGTGTTATACTGTAGGTGTTATACTGTAGGTGTTGTACTGTAGGTGTTATACTGTAGGTGTTGTACTGTAGGTGTTGTACTGTAGGTGTTATACTGTAGATGTTATACTGTAGGTGTTATACTGTAGGTGTTGTACTGTAGGTGTTATACTGTAGGTGTTATACTGTGGCTTCGTTTGTTATGCTAACAAGCTAGCATGAAGTTGTAAGATGTCATGCTAGTCATTTGTTATGCTAACAAGCTAGCATTAAGTCGTAAGATGTCTAGCTAGTCATTTGTTATGCTAACAAGCTAGCAAAAAGTTTTTCCAGGACCACCCATACATAAAATGTAGGCACACATGACTGTAAGTCATTGATTAGAGCCTGTAAGTAAGCATTTCACTGTAAGGTCTACACCTGTTGTATTCGGCGCACGTGACAAGTAAACTTTGATTTGATTAAAACTTCTTGTCAATAGGCGGGCGCCATTTCGACTTTGTAAAAATTCGTTACCAAATTAAACTGCCTCGTACTCAATTCTTGCTCGTACAATATGCATATTATTATTACTATTGGATAGAAAACACTCTCTAGTTTCTAAAACCGTTTGAATTATTTCTCTGAGTGAAACAGAACTCATTCTGCAGCACACTTCCTGTCAAGGAGTGAGATTTCTGAAATCGAGGTCTCTGTTCTAGGGTCAGTTTATAAATTCCCATGTAAGCTATGGGGCTACATGCACTGCATACGCCTTCCTCTAGATGTCAGTAAGCGGTGAGAATTTGAATGGAGTGGATTGCACCATCTGGGGCACTATAAAAGCCCGTGGAACGGAAGGTCCGTTCTTTTCAACGGGGCGCCTGGCGCAGGAGGGACATCACAATGGCGTCCTGAAAAGCTTTCGTTTTAGCAGTTCTATATCTCCGGCTCTGATTTAATTAGATTTTTGTCTTAAAAACTTCATAAGGTAGTTAATTTAAACCGACTTATAGCAGTTTATATCAGTTTATTGCGATTTTCTGGAATTTCTTTGTCACGCGCTATCACGAGTTGGACACCTCTCCGGTACATGGCTAGCGTTAGCTGCTAGTTCTGCAGGAGAAGAGGACATCTTTCAACCAAAAGATGATTGTTCTGGAGAAAGGACACCTTGCCCAAGATTCTGATGGAAGCTCGTCAAATAGTAAGAAGTCTTTATGCTGTTAATTCGTATTTATGTTGACAAATGTTAAACAATAATTCCGCCATGAATTTCGGTGCGGTCTCGCTTTAGCGCACGCTGTATGCACAGTAACGTTAATTTTAAAAATGTAACACAGCGGTTGCATTAAGAACTAATGTATCTTTCATTTGCTGTCCAACCTGTATTTTTTTGTCAAGTTTATGAATAGTAATCGATTAGATTAGGTGCCTCTCCAAGATGGCGCCGGACAGAATGCTTGAAGTTTGGCCACTACTCACATTGTATAACCACGATTTGTGCCGCTACATATGCACATTTTCGAACAAACCCTATATGCATTGTGTAATATGATGTTACAGGACTGTCATCTGAAGAAGTTTATGAAGGTTAGTCAAAAATTATATATCTTTTGCTTGCTTGTTACGATCGCTAACCTTTGCTGCTGGTAAATGGTGTTGTGTTTCTGGCTATTGTGGTAAGCTAATATAATGCTATATTGTGTTTTCGCTGTAAAACACTTAAAAATCTGAAATATTGGCTGGATTCACAAGATGTTTGTCTTTCATTTGCTGTACGCTGTGTATTTTTCAGAAATGTTTTATGATGAGTATTTAGGTAATTCACGTTGCTCTCTGTAGTTATTCTAGTCGCTTTGGTGAGAGTTGTGATGGTGGCTGCAATGGTAAACTATGATTTATACCTGAAATATGCACATTTTTCGAACAAAACATATGCTATACAATAAATATGTTATCAGACTGTCATCTGATGAAGTTGTTTCTTGGTTAGTGGCAATTTATATCTTTATTTGGTCGAATTTGTGATAGCTACTGATGCAGTAAAAAAATGGTGGAGTAAAAAAAGTGGTGTCTTTTGCTAACGTGGTTAGCTAATAGATTTACATATTGTGTCTTCCCTGTAAAACATTTTAAAAATCAGAAATGATGGCTGGATTCACAAGATGTGTATCTTTCATCTGGTGTCTTGGACTTGTGATTTAATGATATTTAGATGCTAGTATTTACTTGTGACGCTATGCTAGGCTATGCTAGTCAGCTTTTTTACTGATGGGGGTGCTCCCGGATCCAGGATTGGGAGGAATTAGAGGTTAATAAGAGTCAGCTAAATAACATCTATTCTTAATATATTAGAATTATTATCATATAGAGGTTTGAAAAATAACCTACTGCCAACCGTTCTCTCGGAGAACATCTGCTGGGGCATCAGATTTGTTGTTCAGCTCAGCACTAACAGATGTTTGTTTCCTGTCTCTACAGCGGGCTGATGAAACCAGGGCTGAACGCTATCATGGGGGCCACAGGAAGCGGGAAGTCATCGTAAGTGACATTTCAGCTGACTCAGAAGGTTGGGGTTGTGTTCTTTTATAGTTGTGTAAAGGTTGTGGTTGTGTTGTATTATAGTTGTTTAAAGGTTGTGTTGTATTATAGTTGTGTAAAGGTTGTGGTTGTGTTGTATTATAGTTGTGTAAAGGTTGGGATTGTGTTGTATTATAGTTGTGTAAAGGTTGGGCTTGTGGTTGTATTATAGTTGTGTAAAGGTTGGGGTTGTGTTATAGTTGTGTAAAGGTTGGGGTTGTGTTATAGTTGTGTAAAGGTTGTGGTTGTGTTATAGTTGTGTAAAGGTTGGGGTTGTATTATAGTTGTGTAAAGGTTGGGGTTGTATTATAGTTGTGTAAAGGTTGGGGTTGTATTCTAGTTGTGTAAAGGTTGGGGTTGTATTATAGTTGTGTAAAGGTTGTGGTTGTGTTGTATTATAGTTGTGTAAAGGTTGTGGTTGTGTTATAGTTGTGTAAAGGTTGGGGTTGTATTATAGTTGTGCAAAGGTTGGGGTTGTGTTATAGTTGTGTAAAGGTTGGGGTTGTGTTGTATTATAGTTGTGTAAAGGTTGGGGTTGTATTATAGTTGTGTAAAGGTTGTGGTTGTGTTGTATTATAGTTGTGTAAAGGTTGTGTTGTGTTGTGGTTGTGTTGTATTATAGTTGTGTAAAGGTTGTGGTTGTGTTGTGTAAAGGTTGTGTTGTAGTTGTGTTATGGTTGTGGTTGTGTTGTGTACAGGTTGTGGTTGTATTATAGTTGTGGATGTGTTGTGGATGTGTTGTATTATAGTTGTGTAAAGGTTGGGGTTGTATTATAGTTGTGTAAAGGTTGTGGATGTGTTGTGTGCAGGTTTCTGGATGTGCTGGCAGCCAGGAAGGACCCAGCAGGTCTGGCTGGAGAGGTGTTGATAGACGGAGCTCCTCAACCTCCCAACTTCAAATGTCTCTCAGGATATGTGGTCCAGGTAGAGGACTGACACACACACACACACACACACACACACACACACACACACACACACACACACACACACACACACACACACACACACACACACACACACACACACACACACACACAGGTGACCAGACTATAGTTACGAGTGTCTGGTCTTCTCTCCCCCCCCCCCCCCCCCCCCCTCCCCCCCTCTCTCGCTGCCCCCCCACCAACCGTCAGGATGATGTGGTGATGGGGACTCTGACTGTGAGGGAGAACTTCCGTTTCTCTGCTGCGTTGCGTCTCCCGTCCTCCGTCAGCCAGAAGGAGAAGGAGGACAAAGTCAACCGACTCATCACAGAACTGGGCCTCACTAAAGTAGCAGACTCACGGGTCAGTGTGGACGGGTGTGTGGAGGGGGATGGGGGGAGAGGACAGAGAGAGTGTGTGACTGAATGTGTGTATTCTGTCTCCAGGTTGGTACCCAGTTGATCAGGGGTATATCAGGAGGGGAAAGGAAGAGGACAAACATCGGTATGGAACTGATCATCGACCCTCCTGTTCTCTTTCTGGATGAACCCACCACAGGCCTGGACGCTAGCACAGCTAACTCTGTACTACTACTGCTCAAGAGGTAGAACCTGGGTATTGTAGTTCTAATATTGTAGGGTTAGTCTGGGTATTGACGTTTTAATATTGTAGGGTTAGTCTGGGTATTGTAGTTCTAACAATGTAGGGTTAGTCTGGGTATTGTAGTCCCCTTTCTGGATGAACCCACAACCGGCCTGGACGCTAGCACAGCTAACTCTGTACTACTACTGCTCAAGAGGTAGAACCTGGGTATTGTAGTTCTCTTTCTGGATGAACCCACCACCGGCCTGGACGCTAGCACAGCTAACTCTGTACTACTACTGCTCAAGAGGTAGAACCTGGGTATTGTAGTTCTAATATTGTAGGGTTAGTCTGGGTATTGTAGTTCTAATATTGTAGGGTTAGTCTGGGTATTGTAGTTCTAATATTGTAGGGTTAGTCTGGGCACTGTAGTTCTAACATTGTAGGGTTAGTCTGGGTATTGTAGTTCTAATATTGTAGGGTTAGTCTGGGTATTGTAGTTCTAATATTGTAGGGTTAGTCTGGGTATTGTAGTTCTAATATTGTAGGGTTAGTCTGGGTATTGCAGTTCTCTTTCTGGATGAACCCACAACCGGCCTGGACGCTAGCACAGCTAACTCTGTACTACTACTGCTCAAGAGGTAGAACCTGGGTATTGTAGTTCTAATATTGTAGGGTTAGTCTGGGTATTGACGTTCTAATATTGTAGGGTTAGTCTGGGCATTGTAGTTCTAATATTGTAGGGTTAGTCTGGGTATTGCAGTTCTCTTTCTGGATGAACCCACCACAGGCCTGGACGCTAGCAAAGCTAACTCTGTACTACTACTGTTCAAGATATAGAACTTGGGTATTAGTATGGGTATTGCAGTCTGGGTATTGTAGTCTGGGTGTTGCAGTCTGGGTGGGTGGGTGTTGTAGTCTGGGTATTGTAGTCTGGGTATTGTAGTCTGGGTATTGTAGTCTGGGTATTGTAACACTAACCTCCTCCTCTCTCTATCAGGATGTCTAGTCATGGTGTTGTAGTCTGGGTGTTGTAGTCTGGGTGTTGTAGTCTGGGTATTGTAACACTAACCTCCTCCTCCTCTCTATCAGGATGTCTAGTCATGGTGTTGTAGTCTGGGTATTGTAGTCTGGGTGTTGTAGTCTGGGTATTGTAGTCTGGGTATTGTAACACTAACCTCCTCCTCCTCTCTATCAGGATGTCTAGTCATGGTGTTGTAGTCTGGGTGTTGTAGTCTGGGTATTGTAGTCTGGGTATTGTAACACTAACCTCCTCCTCCTCTCTATCAGGATGTCTAGTCATGGTGTTGTAGTCTGGGTGTTGTAGTCTGGGTGTTGTAGTCTGGGTGTTGTAGTCTGGGTGTTGTAGTCTGGGTATTGTAGTCTGGGTGTTGTAGTCTGGGTATTGTAACACTAACCTCCTCCTCCTCTCTATCAGGATGTCTAGTCATGGTGTTGTAGTCTGGGTATTGTAGTCTGGGTATTGTAGTCTGGGTGTTGTAGTCTGGGTATTGTAACACTAACCTCCTCCTCCTCTCTATCAGGATGTCTAGTGATGGTGTTGTAGTCTGGGTATTGTAGTCTGGGTATTGTAGTCTGGGTGTTGTAGTCTGGGTATTGTAACACTAACCTCCTCCTCTCTCTATCAGGATGTCTAGTCATGGTGTTGTAGTCTGGGTGTTGTAGTCTGGGTGTTGTAGTCTGGGTATTGTAGTCTGGGTGTTGTAGTCTGGGTATTGTAGTCTGGGTGTTGTAACACTAACCTCCTCCTCCTCTCTATCAGGATGTCTAGTCATGGTGTTGTAGTCTGGGTGTTGTAGTCTGGGTATTGTAGTCTGGGTGTTGTAGTCTGGGTATTGTAACACTAACCTCCTCCTCCTCTCTATCAGGATGTTTAGTCATGGTGTTGTAGTCTGGGTATTGTAGTCTGGGTATTGTAACACTAACCTCCTCCTCCTCTCTATCAGGATGTCTAGTCATGGTGTTGTAGTCTGGGTGTTGTAGTCTGGGTATTGTAGTCTGGGTATTGTAACACTAACCTCCTCCTCCTCTCTATCAGGATGTCTAGTCATGGTGTTGTAGTCTGGGTATTGTAGTCTGGGTGTTGTAGTCTGGGTATTGTAGTCTGGGTGTTGTAGTCTGGGTGTTGTAGTCTGGGTATTGTAGTCTGGGTGTTGTAGTCTGGGTGTTGTAGTCTGGGTGTTGTAGTCTGGGTGTTGTAGTCTGGGTATTGTAGTCTGGGTATTGTAGTCTGGGTATTGTAGTCTGGGTGTTGTAGTCTGGGTATTGTAGTCTGGGTGTTGTAGTCTGGGTATTGTAACACTAACCTCCTCCTCCTCTCTATCAGGATGTCTAGTGATGGTGTTGTAGTCTGGGTATTGTAGTCTGGGTATTGTAGTCTGGGTGATGTAGTCTGGGTATTGTAACACTAACCTCCTCCTCTCTCTATCAGGATGTCTAGTCATGGTGTTGTAGTCTGGGTATTGTAGTCTGGGTATTGTAGTCTGGGTATTGTAACACTAACCTCCTCCTCTCTCTATCAGGATGTCTAGTCATGGTGTTGTAGTCTGGGTGTTGTAGTCTGGGTATTGTAGTCTGGGTGTTGTAGTCTGGGTGTTGTAGTCTGGGTGTTGTAGTCTGGGTGTTGTAGTCTGGGTATTGTAGTCTGGGTGTTGTAGTCTGGGTATTGTAACACTAACCTCCTCCTCCTCTCTATCAGGATGTCTAGTCATGGTGTTGTAGTCTGGGTGTTGTAGTCTGGGTATTGTAGTCTGGGTGTTGTAGTCTGGGTGTTGTAACACTAACCTCCTCCTCCTCTCTATCAGGATTTCTAGTCTGGGTATTGTAGTCTGGGTATTGTAGTCTGGGTGTTGTAGTCTGGGTATTGTAGTCTGGGTATTGTAACACTAACCTCCTCCTCTCTCTATCAGGATGTCTAGTCATGGTGTTGTAGTCTGGGTATTGTAGTCTGGGTATTGTAGTCTGGGTATTGTAGCGGGAGAACACTAACCTCCTCCTCCTCTCTATCAGGATGTCTAGTCATGGTGTTGTAGTCTGGGTGTTGTAGTCTGGGTGTTGTAGTCTGGGTGTTGTAGTCTGGGTGTTGTAGTCTGGGTATTGTAGTCTGGGTGTTGTAGTCTGGGTATTGTAACACTAACCTCCTCCTCCTCTCTATCAGGATGTCTAGTCATGGTGTCGTAGTCTGGGTATTGTAGTCTGGGTATTGTAGTCTGGGTGTTGTAGTCTGGGTATTGTAACACTAACCTCCTCCTCCTCTCTATCAGGATGTCTAGTGATGGTGTTGTAGTCTGGGTATTGTAGTCTGGGTATTGTAGTCTGGGTGTTGTAGTCTGGGTATTGTAACACTAACCTCCTCCTCTCTCTATCAGGATGTCTAGTCATGGTGTTGTAGTCTGGGTATTGTAGTCTGGGTATTGTAGTCTGGGTATTGTAGTCTGGGTGTTGTAACACTAACCTCCTCCTCCTCTCTATCAGGATGTCTAGTCATGGTGTTGTAGTCTGGGTGTTGTAGTCTGGGTGTTGTAGTCTGGGTATTGTAGTCTGGGTGTTGTAGTCTGGGTATTGTAGTCTGGGTGTTGTAACACTAACCTCCTCCTCCTCTCTATCAGGATGTCTAGTCATGGTGTTGTAGTCTGGGTGTTGTAGTCTGGGTATTGTAGTCTGGGTGTTGTAGTCTGGGTATTGTAACACTAACCTCCTCCTCCTCTCTATCAGGATGTTTAGTCATGGTGTTGTAGTCTGGGTATTGTAGTCTGGGTATTGTAACACTAACCTCCTCCTCCTCTCTATCAGGATGTCTAGTCATGGTGTTGTAGTCTGGGTGTTGTAGTCTGGGTGTTGTAGTCTGGGTATTGTAACACTAACCTCCTCCTCCTCTCTATCAGGATGTCTAGTCATGGTGTTGTAGTCTGGGTATTGTAGTCTGGGTGTTGTAGTCTGGGTATTGTAGTCTGGGTGTTGTAGTCTGGGTGTTGTAGTCTGGGTATTGTAGTCTGGGTGTTGTAGTCTGGGTGTTGTAGTCTGGGTATTGTAGTCTGGGTATTGTAGTCTGGGTGTTGTAGTCTGGGTGTTGTAGTCTGGGTGTTGTAGTCTGGGTATTGTAACACTAACCTCCTCCTCCTCTCTATCAGGATGTCTAGTGATGGTGTTGTAGTCTGGGTATTGTAGTCTGGGTATTGTAGTCTGGGTGTTGTAGTCTGGGTATTGTAACACTAACCTCCTCCTCTCTCTATCAGGATGTCTAGTCATGGTGTTGTAGTCTGGGTGTTGTAGTCTGGGTATTGTAGTCTGGGTGTTGTAGTCTGGGTGTTGTAACACTAACCTCCTCCTCCTCTCTATCAGGATGTCTAGTCTGGGTATTGTAGTCTGGGTATTGTAGTCTGGGTGTTGTAGTCTGGGTATTGTAGTCTGGGTATTGTAACACTAACCTCCTCCTCTCTCTATCAGGATGTCTAGTCATTGTGTTGTAGTCTGGGTATTGTAGTCTGGGTATTGTAGTCTGGGTATTGTAACACTAACCTCCTCCTCCTCTCTATCAGGATGTCTAGTCATGGTGTTGTAGTCTGGGTATTGTAGTCTGGGTGTTGTAGTCTGGGTATTGTAGTCTGGGTATTGTAACACTAACCTCCTCCTCTCTCTATCAGGATGTCTAGTCATGGTGTTGTAGTCTGGGTGTTGTAGTCTGGGTATTGTAGTCTGGGTGTTGTAGTCTGGGTATTGTAGTCTGGGTGTTGTAGTCTGGGTATTGTAGTCTGGGTGTTGTAGTCTGGGTATTGTAGTCTGGGTATTGTAACACTAACCTCCTCCTCTCTCTATCAGGATGTCTAGTCATGGTGTTGTAGTCTGGGTGTTGTAGTCTGGGTATTGTAGTCTGGGTATTGTAGTCTGGGTATTGTAGTCTGGGTGTTGTAGTCTGGGTATTGTAGTCTGGGTATTGTAGTCTGGGTATTGTAACACTAACCTCCTCCTCCTCTCTATCAGGATGTCTAGTCATGGTGTTGTAGTCTGGGTAATGTAGTCTGGGTGTTGTAGTCTGGGTATTGTAGTCTGGGTATTGTAACACTAACCTCATCCTCCTCTCTATCAGGATGTCTAGTCATGGTGTTGTAGTCTGGGTGTTGTAGTCTGGGTATTGTAGTCTGGGTATTGTAACACTAACCTCCTCCTCCTCTCTATCAGGATGTCTAGTCATGGTGTTGTAGTCTGGGTATTGTAGTCTGGGTATTGTAGTCTGGGTGTTGTAGTCTGGGTATTGTAGTCTGGGTATTGTAGTCTGGGTATTGTAACACTAACCTCCTCCTCCTCTCTATCAGGATGTCTAGTGATGGTGTTGTAGTCTGGGTGTTGTAGTCTGGGTATTGTAGTCTGGGTGTTGTAGTCTGGGTATTGTAACACTAACCTCCTCCTCCTCTCTATCAGGATGTCTAGTCATGGTGTTGTAGTCTGGGTGTTGTAGTCTGGGTGTTGTAGTCTGGGTATTGTAGTCTGGGTATTGTAGTCTGGGTATTGTAACACTAACCTCCTCCTCCTCTCTATCAGGATGTCTAGTCATGGTGTTGTAGTCTGGGTGTTGTAGTCTGGGTATTGTAGTCTGGGTGTTGTAGTCTGGGTGTTGTAACACTAACCTCCTCCTCCTCTCTATCAGGATGTCTAGTCATGGTGTTGTAGTCTGGGTATTGTAGTCTGGGTATTGTAGTCTGGGTATTGTAGTCTGGGTATTGTAACACTAACCTCCTCCTCCTCTCTATCAGGATGTCTAGTCATGGTGTTGTAGTCTGGGTATTGTAGTCTGGGTATTGTAGTCTGGGTGTTGTAGTCTGGGTATTGTAGTCTGGGTGTTGTAGTCTGGGTGTTGTAGTCTGGGTGTTGTAGTCTGGGTATTGTAACACTAACCTCCTCCTCCTCTCTATCAGGATGTCTAGTCATGGTGTTGCAGTCTGGGTGTTGTAGTCTGGGTGTTGTAGTCTGGGTATTGTAGTCTGGGTATTGTAGTCTGGGTATTGTAACACTAACCTCCTCCTCCTCTCTATCAGGATGTCTAGTCATGGTGTTGCAGTCTGGGTGTTGCAGTCTGGGTGGGTGGGTGTTGTAGTCTGGGTATTGTAGTCTGGGTGTTGTAGTTTGGGTGTTGTAACACTAACCTCCTCCTCCTCTCTATCAGGATGTCTAGTCATGGTGTTGCAGTCTGGGTGTTGCAGTCTGGGTGGGTGGGTGTTGTAGTTTGGGTATTGTAGTCTGGGTGTTGTAGTTTGGGTGTTGTAACACTAACCTCCTCCTCCTCTCTATCAGGATGTCTAGTCATGGTGTTGTAGTCTGGGTGTTGTAGTCTGGGTATTGTAGTCTGGGTATTGTAACACTAACCTCCTCCTCCTCTCTTTCAGGATGTCTAGTCATGGTGTTGTAGTCTGGGTGTTGTAGTCTGGGTGTTGTAGTCTGGGTGTTGTAGTCTGGGTATTGTAACACTAACCTCCTCCTCCTCTCTATCAGGATGTCTAGTCATGGTGTTGTAGTCTGGGTGTTGTAGTCTGGGTATTGTAGTCTGGGTGTTGTAGTCTGGGTATTGTAACACTAACCTCCTCCTCCTCTCTATCAGGATGTCTAGTCTGGGTGTTGTAGTCTGGGTATTGTAGTCTGGGTGTTGTAGTCTGGGTATTGTAACACTAACCTCCTCCTCCTCTCTATCAGGATGTCTAGTCTGGGTGTTGTAGTCTGGGTATTGTAGTCTGGGTGTTGTAGTCTGGGTATTGTAACACTAACCTCCTCCTCCTCTCTATCAGGATGTCTAGTCATGGTGTTGTAGTCTGGGTATTGTAGTCTGGGTATTGTAGTCTGGGTGTTGTAGTCTGGGTATTGTAACACTAACCTCCTCCTCCTCTCTATCAGGATGTCTAGTCATGGTGTTGTAGTCTGGGTATTGTAGTCTGGGTATTGTAGTCTGGGTGTTGTAGTCTGGGTATTGTAACACTAACCTCCTCCTCCTCTCTATCAGGATGTCTAGTCATGGTGTTGTAGTCTGGGTGTTGTAGTCTGGGTGTTGTAGTCTGGGTGTTGTAGTCTGGGTATTGTAACACTAACCTCCTCCTCCTCTCTATCAGGATGTCTAGTCATGGTGTTGTAGTCTGGGTATTGTAGTCTGGGTATTGTAGTCTGGGTATTGTAGTCTGGGTATTGTAACACTAACCTCCTCCTCCTCTCTATCAGGATGTCTAGTCATGGTGTTGTAGTCTGGGTGTTGTAGTCTGGGTGTTGTAGTCTGGGTATTGTAACACTAACCTCCTCCTCCTCTCTATCAGGATGTCTAGTCATGGTGTTGTAGTCTGGGTGTTGTAGTCTGGGTGTTGTAGTCTGGGTGTTGTAGTCTGGGTATTGTAGTCTGGGTGTTGTAGTCTGGGTATTGTAGTCTGGGTATTGTAGTCTGGGTATTGTAACACTAACCTCCTCCTCCTCTCTATCAGGATGTCTAGTCATGGTGTTGTAGTCTGGGTATTGTAGTCTGGGTATTGTAGTCTGGGTGTTGTAGTCTGGGTATTGTAACACTAACCTCCTCCTCCTCTCTATCAGGATGTCTAGTCTGGGTATTGTAGTCTGGGTATTGTAGTCTGGGTGTTGTAGTCTGGGTATTGTAGTCTGGGTATTGTAACACTAACCTCCTCCTCTCTCTATCAGGATGTCTAGTCATGGTGTTGTAGTCTGGGTATTGTAGTCTGGGTATTGTAGTCTGGGTATTGTAACACTAACCTCCTCCTCCTCTCTATCAGGATGTCTAGTCATGGTGTTGTAGTCTGGGTGTTGTAGTCTGGGTATTGTAGTCTGGGTGTTGTAGTCTGGGTATTGTAGTCTGGGTGTTGTAGTCTGGGTATTGTAGTCTGGGTATTGTAACACTAACCTCCTCCTCTCTCTATCAGGATGTCTAGTCATGGTGTTGTAGTCTGGGTGTTGTAGTCTGGGTATTGTAGTCTGGGTATTGTAGTCTGGGTGTTGTAGTCTGGGTATTGTAGTCTGGGTATTGTAGTCTGGGTATTGTAACACTAACCTCCTCCTCCTCTCTATCAGGATGTCTAGTCATGGTGTTGTAGTCTGGGTGTTGTAGTCTGGGTGTTGTAGTCTGGGTATTGTAGTCTGGGTATTGTAACACTAACCTCATCCTCCTCTCTATCAGGATGTCTAGTCATGGTGTTGTAGTCTGGGTGTTGTAGTCTGGGTATTGTAGTCTGGGTATTGTAACACTAACCTCCTCCTCCTCTCTATCAGGATGTCTAGTCATGGTGTTGTAGTCTGGGTATTGTAGTCTGGGTATTGTAGTCTGGGTGTTGTAGTCTGGGTATTGTAGTCTGGGTATTGTAGTCTGGGTATTGTAACACTAACCTCCTCCTCCTCTCTATCAGGATGTCTAGTGATGGTGTTGTAGTCTGGGTGTTGTAGTCTGGGTATTGTAGTCTGGGTGTTGTAGTCTGGGTATTGTAACACTAACCTCCTCCTCCTCTCTATCAGGATGTCTAGTCATGGTGTTGTAGTCTGGGTGTTGTAGTCTGGTGTTGTAGTCTGGGTATTGTAGTCTGGGTATTGTAGTCTGGGTATTGTAACACTAACCTCCTCCTCCTCTCTATCAGGATGTCTAGTGATGGTGTTGTAGTCTGGGTGTTGTAGTCTGGGTATTGTAGTCTGGGTGTTGTAGTCTGGGTGTTGTAACACTAACCTCCTCCTCCTCTCTATCAGGATGTCTAGTCATGGTGTTGTAGTCTGGGTGTTGTAGTCTGGGTATTGTAGTCTGGGTGTTGTAGTCTGGGTATTGTAACACTAACCTCCTCCTCCTCTCTATCAGGATGTCTAGTCATGGTGTTGTAGTCTGGGTATTGTAGTCTGGGTATTGTAGTCTGGGTATTGTAGTCTGGGTATTGTAACACTAACCTCCTCCTCCTCTCTATCAGGATGTCTAGTCATGGTGTTGTAGTCTGGGTATTGTAGTCTGGGTATTGTAGTCTGGGTGTTGTAGTCTGGGTATTGTAGTCTGGGTGTTGTAGTCTGGGTGTTGTAGTCTGGGTATTGTAACACTAACCTCCTCCTCCTCTCTATCAGGATGTCTAGTCATGGTGTTGCAGTCTGGGTGTTGTAGTCTGGGTGTTGTAGTCTGGGTATTGTAGTCTGGGTATTGTAGTCTGGGTATTGTAACACTAACCTCCTCCTCCTCTCTATCAGGATGTCTAGTCATGGTGTTGCAGTCTGGGTGTTGCAGTCTGGGTGGGTGGGTGTTGTAGTCTGGGTATTGTAGTCTGGGTGTTGTAGTTTGGGTGTTGTAACACTAACCTCCTCCTCCTCTCTATCAGGATGTCTAGTCATGGTGTTGTAGTCTGGGTGTTGTAGTCTGGGTGTTGTAGTCTGGGTGTTGTAGTCTGGGTATTGTAACACTAACCTCCTCCTCCTCTCTATCAGGATGTCTAGTCATGGTGTTGTAGTCTGGGTGTTGTAGTCTGGGTATTGTAGTCTGGGTGTTGTAGTCTGGGTATTGTAACACTAACCTCCTCCTCCTCTCTATCAGGATGTCTAGTCTGGGTGTTGTAGTCTGGGTGTTGTAGTCTGGGTGTTGTAGTCTGGGTATTGTAACACTAACCTCCTCCTCTCTCTATCAGGATGTCTAGTCATGGTGTTGTAGTCTGGGTATTGTAGTCTGGGTATTGTAGTCTGGGTGTTGTAGTCTGGGTATTGTAACACTAACCTCCTCCTCCTCTCTATCAGGATGTCTAGTCATGGTGTTGTAGTCTGGGTATTGTAGTCTGGGTATTGTAGTCTGGGTGTTGTAGTCTGGGTATTGTAACACTAACCTCCTCCTCCTCTCTATCAGGATGTCTAGTCATGGTGTTGTAGTCTGGGTGTTGTAGTCTGGGTGTTGTAGTCTGGGTATTGTAACACTAACCTCCTCCTCCTCTCTATCAGGATGTCTAGTCATGGTGTTGTAGTCTGGGTATTGTAGTCTGGGTATTGTAGTCTGGGTATTGTAGTCTGGGTATTGTAACACTAACCTCCTCCTCCTCTCTATCAGGATGTCTAGTCATGGTGTTGTAGTCTGGGTGTTGTAGTCTGGGTGTTGTAGTCTGGGTATTGTAACACTAACCTCCTCCTCCTCTCTATCAGGATGTCTAGTCATGGTGTTGTAGTCTGGGTGTTGTAGTCTGGGTGTTGTAGTCTGGGTGTTGTAGTCTGGGTGTTGTAGTCTGGGTATTGTAGTCTGGGTGTTGTAGTCTGGGTATTGTAGTCTGGGTATTGTAGTCTGGGTATTGTAACACTAACCTCCTCCTCCTCTCTATCAGGATGTCTAGTCATGGTGTTGTAGTCTGGGTATTGTAGTCTGGGTATTGTAGTCTGGGTGTTGTTGTCTGGGTATTGTAACACTAACCTCCTCCTCCTCTCTATCAGGATGTCTAGTCATGGTGTTGTAGTCTGGGTATTGTAGTCTGGGTGTTGTAGTCTGGGTGTTGTAGTCTGGGTATTGTAACACTAACCTCCTCCTCTCTCTATCAGGATGTCTAGTCATGGTGTTGTAGTCTGGGTATTGTAGTCTGGGTATTGTAGTCTGGGTGTTGTAGTCTGGGTATTGTAACACTAACCTCCTCCTCCTCTCTATCAGGATGTCTAGTCATGGTGTTGTAGTCTGGGTATTGTAGTCTGGGTATTGTAGTCTGGGTGTTGTAGTCTGGGTATTGTAACACTAACCTCCTCCTCCTCTCTATCAGGATGTCTAGTCATGGTGTTGTAGTCTGGGTGTTGTAGTCTGGGTGTTGTAGTCTGGGTGTTGTAGTCTGGGTATTGTAACACTAACCTCCTCCTCCTCTCTATCAGGATGTCTAGTCATGGTGTTGTAGTCTGGGTGTTGTAGTCTGGGTATTGTAGTCTGGGTGTTGTAGTCTGGGTGTTGTAGTCTGGGTATTGTAGTCTGGGTGTTGTAGTCTGGGTATTGTAGTGCTAATACTGCGGGTTAGTCTGGGTGTTGCAGTCTGGGTATTGCAGTCTGGGTATTGCAGTCTGGGTGTTGCAGTCTGGGTGTTGCAGTCTGGGTGGGTGGGTGTTGTAGTCTGGGTGTTGTAGTCTGGGTATTGTAGTCTGGGTGTTGTAACACTAACCTCCTCCTCTCTCTCTATCAGGATGTCTAGTCATGGTGTTGTAGTCTGGGTATTGTAGTCTGGGTGTTGTAGTCTGGGTGTTGTAGTCTGGGTATTGTAACACTAACCTCCTCCTCTCTCTCTATCAGGATGTCTAGTCATGGCCGTACCATTATCCTGTCCATCCACCAGCCTCGCTACTCCATCTACCGTCTGTTTGACAGTCTGACTCTGCTGGTTAGCGGTAAACAGGTTTACCACGGCCCCGCTCAGAGGGCTCTGGACTACTTCTCTAACATCGGTGAGACAAGTCAAGTCAACAAGTCATTACAAATGTCACGTTTCTAGTGATTTCTAATTCACACTCCTCCTGCTAACCAGACAGTGGAGTCTCAGCTCTCTGCTGATAAACCAGGTTATGAAATGTCTAGAGTTACTAAACAGTTATTATATCCATCATTCTATTGTCTCTCTTTAGAGGTTAATAAGATGAGATGCATTTTCGGCGTGTTACCTTCGGACGGCAGGGACAGGTATTGGAATCCGGCTCGAAGGACCAAATTGTTACGAGAATTATTTTCTCAATGTTCATAAACCAATTCAATTCAACGACTCAGTCTGCTAAATCAGGATTTGTAAGTGTCACGTTCCTGACCTGTTTTTCCTTTTCTTATATTTATTTAGTTGGTCAGGGCGTGAGTTGGGGTGGGTTGTCGATGTGTTATTTTCTATGTTGGGATGTTTGTGTTCGTCCGGGTATGATTCTCAATCAGAGACAGCTGTCAATCGTTGTCCCTGATTGAGAATCATACTTAGGCAGCCTGGGATTCACGTGTGTTTGTATCTCGTGTCAGTGTTCGTACCACACAGGACTGTTTTCGGTTTTGTCACGTTTGTTGCTTTTGTATGTGTAAGTGTTCAGTCTTTGATCATTAAAAGATGACCACTTTCCACTCTGCGTGTTGGTCCGATCCATGCTCCTCCTCGTCTGAGGAGGAGAACGACTATGACGACCATAACAGTAAGATACTGATTTGAAATTAAAACAGACAGAGGCCCAGTCTACAATAGTCAAATGTTTATTTACGAGAGCGCTCCCCTGTTGTACAAAAGCAATTAATTTTATACTAGCTCCTCACGCACACACATTCACACTAACATCAGCACACAATGTCCTGCTACCCAGCCGACAAAGATTAGGGGAATCCGTGAGACTTACTCCCCATCCTCGCTCAAGATAGGGAGACCCTGGGAAGTACTCTCAGTGGCCCCAGCCAAGGTCGGCACCGAATCTAGCTCAGACAGTCGGTTTTTAAGATACTATTATAGACACATTGTACAGTCTATGGTTATACATAATTCTAATCAATTTCATATGATTATACGGCTTCAGGGTGGAATATTCTAGTCGTTCATATAAATTCCATTAACACTAAGATGAGATGCATTTGAGTGTATCAATGTTTCAACCTTCCCTGTATCCAAACCTTATCTGTATCTATAAACAATGTAATTACAACTGTCATCGTTACCCAGGGTACACTTGTGAACCCCACAACAACCCGGCTGACTTCTTCCTGGACGTGATCAATGGAGATTCTACCGCAATCGCCTTCGACAGGATAAAGGCAGCAGACGGTGAGTTCTGATTGGCTAAGGAGCAGGAGAGTCAGTGGGCGGGATCAGTCAGGTCATCCAATGGAATACATATTTTGTCTCTTCATATTCTCCCTCCCTAACTTTGATTACCCTCCATTGACTTCTGTTCTGGCCCCTCTATCCCTTCCCCTCCCGTCTTCTCCAACCCCCCCCCCTCCCTCAGACTCGGACCCAGACAGGGTAACCAGTTCCAGGCAGAACATCGAGGACCATCTGGTCCAGGAGTACCGGGGGAGTCAGTTCTATGGAGAGACCAAGGCCCAGTTAGAACGCATCACCATGAACAGAGAGTACAGGTAATAACACACACACTCGCTCTCTCTGTCTCTGTCTCTGTCTCTCTCTCTCTCTCTCTCTCTCTCTCTCTCTCTCTCTCTCTCTCCTCTCTCTCTCTCTCTATGGTAACTGTCTGTCTGTCTGTCTGTCTGTCTGTCTGTCTGTCTGTCTGTCTGTCTGTCTGTCTGTCTGTCTGTCTGTTCTCTGCAAGTTAATGGACAATCTTCTTGTTGTTCTCCAGTGTGAAGACTCCCTCTCGGACCATCACGTACAACACCTCCTTCTCTACTCAGTTCAGATGGGTCCTGAAGAGAACCTTTACTAACCTCATCCTCAACCCTCAGACATCCTTCGCTCAGGTGTGTGTCTGTGTGTTGCTGTGTGTGTATGTGTGTGGGTTGTATTTACAATGGTGTTTGTTCTTCACTTGTTGCCCTTTTCTTGTGGCAACAGATCACACATCTTGCTGCTGTGATGGAACACTGTGGTATTTCACCCGGTAGATATGGGAGTTTATCAGAATTGTATTTGTTTTCGAATTCTTTGTTGGTCTGTGGAAGCTCTCCTATCTATCTATCTATCTATCTATCTATCTATCTATCTATCTATCTATCTATCTATCTATCTATCTATCTATCTATCTATCTATCTATCTATCTATCTATCTATCTATCTATCTATCTATCTATCTATCTATCTATCTATCTATCTATCTATCTATCTATCTATCTATCTCTCTCTCTCTCTCTCTCTCTCTCTCTCTCTCTATATCTC